>NC_051181.1:87657246-87710075 GCF_013339695.2 Rhipicephalus sanguineus | reverse complement strand
CATGGTTCCCATTAGGAGAGATGGAAATAGTTTGTAGGCTCGTCCATTCATTATTTCGCACTGTGTCTGAGCAAGAAAAAGAATAATGTATAATACCACATATTACTTCGGCATAAATCGGAACGGTCACAATGTTTTGCCCCCTGCTCGGCTTTTCTGCAAAGCTTTTCATACGATATGCGTTTACTGAGAGACTGCGATAGCAGTATGCGACTCCATTTAGGAATATGTTAAACCTATAAACACCACAAGTGAAGAAACCGGTGAGCGTGAAATAAGTACGATCTAATCTACGAATTAACCATGGGGTGAAGCTCAGCAAAGCGCAACACCGGCTCATCGGAAGAAAAATAAAAGAGTGAATGATAGCCGACTTGATTGTGTTCCGGCTGCTTAGTCACGCGATGGCTTACCTGCCTGCTGCAGACTGCTGATACGCCTTTCCCGTGTGCCCGTAGCGTTGGTGCCTGATCAAGAACTCTGGCGAAGCGAAGCAGGCCCCACATGTCTCACAGGCCAACACTGAACAGGCGGTGCCCTCGACTTGTTCCCCTGAAATTTAATTGCAATCAAGGCTGCATTGTCGGCGTCGGCCAGTACTAGCAATTCGAACCAGACTTGGCAATGAAGCGCTCAGAACAGGGGTCCGTTGCATAGCGAATAGTGCAGTGGTAGCGCGGATTACGCTCCAGATTAAACATAAAGAACGCAGAGAAGAAGTGCTAGGAAGATAACTTCAGAATGTGCACGCTCATATTTTTATTGTCGCCACAGAGTTTCTTTCCTTTTTGTCGAAAAACACTACACATAATAAAGCACATTAAACAAAAATAGAACCGACTGTCGGAACGCCTGCGTTTGTGCTATTTAGTGACCTTGAATTGTTGTTTCTGGCTTTCCCTTATTATTTATGTATATAATTTTATGCACCAATACCTTGACTTCACAGCACTTCTCATCTGATCTTTTTGAACACATAAGGTTGCCGTTTCGCCTCTAAAATATAAAATTTTGCAGATCCCACGAATTACGAGAATTGATGTAACGCGAAGCAGTGAACGATTGAGCTGAATGCACCGCATTGTTTGTTTTCAAGGCAAAAACGAAGGCATTCATGATACGACCGCACCATGAGCGTGGCACGTAAATCATGCTGTACATGACATGCACGTAGGAAAGAAGTGGAAATTTCAAGGGCTCGTTTTCTTTGTTATACACAATATTAATAAGCACTAACAGACAATAATGCCAAGGAAAGTATAGGGATGTTCTTAGTAGTAAACGTAATGTAAATGGAAGAAAGAAAGGTGGGGAGTGGACGAAAAGATACTTTCCGCGGGCAGGGGCCGAACCTGCGACCTTCGAAAAAACACAGCATATCCACGGAGTGAATGATGATGAGTGGGCGAAGCTGCGGAGGTTCATCGGTAAACCGTGAATCTTCCGTGAATTCTGCCCAGTACATCATCACCGACGTGAGATCGGGCGCGTTTATACTAAAGGTTCGATGAGTTATGACGACTTGCAGCTCACTTTAATTTTACATGTACGCTGTGAATTTTTCATTGTTTAGAAAACCATTGCTTTAGAAAAAATCTGGCGTCTTTCGTTAAGCAGCTGGCGTCTTTTTGTTTTGCTTTAGAAACATCTGGCGTTCTTTCGTTCTGCTTTTACAAAACATCTGGCGTCTTTCGTTGGTTTATTTCATCAATCAACGGTGTTTAGAACAAAATTTTAGGGGCGAAGCTCCTTATAGCGGCACCCGTTCGTCCATCGTAGCGTAGTATGTAACCAGTCTTACGCTTTGACCTGCAGGTGGGTGCCGGTGGGAGATTTTTCCTGTGCGTTGTTGAACAATAAAAAATTCGCTGCGTTAGCTAAAAGCCGACTTCTTTGTCTCTCATTCCCATTAGCAGCCATTCTTTACCTCCAAGGTAGTGCCTGGTGAGATTTCTCCTGTGCGTGATTAAACAATAAAAATTTTGTTCAAAACGCCGTTGATTGATGAAAATAAACCAACAGAAGACGCCAGATGTTTTGTAAAAGCAAAACGAAAGAACGCCAAAGTTTCTAAAGCAAAACGAAAAGACGCCAGCTGCTTAACGAAAGACGCCAGATGTTTCTAAGCAAAACGAAAAGACGCCAGCTGCTTAACGAAAGACTCCAGATGTTTTCTAAGCAATGGTTTTTCTAAACAACGAAAATTCACAGCGTACATGTAAAATTAAAGTGCGCCTGCAAGTCGTCATAAACTCATCGAATCTTAGTATAAACGCGCCCGGATCTCACGTCGGGTGATGATGTACTGGGCAGAATTCACGGAAGATTCGCGGTTTACCGATGAACCTCCGCAGCTTCGCCCACTCATCATCATTCACTCCGTGATATGCTGTGATTTTTTATTGTTTAATCACGCACAGGAGAAATCTCACCAGGCACTACCTTGGACGTAAACAATGGCTGCTAATGGGAATGCGAGACAGAAGAAGTCCGGCTTTTAGCTAACACTTACACTTCTACTTCTACTAACGTTTCCTACTGGAACATGCCAATGGCTGCTAATGGGGAATGAGAGACAGAAGAATTCGGCTTTTAGTTAACGCGCACGCTGCGAATTTTTTATTGTTCAACAACGCACAGGAAAAAATCTCCCACCGGCACCACCTTGGAGGTCAAAGCGTAAGACTTATTACGGACTACGACTACTACTACTACCTAACTATTACGACGACGACGACTACGAGGGACGAACGGGTGCCGCCTTAAGGAGCTTCGCCCCTAAAAAATCACGGCATATCCACGGAGTGAATTATGATGAGTGGGCGAAGCTGCGAGGTTCATCCGTAAACCGTGAATCTGCCGTGAATTTCTGCCCAGTACATCATCACCGACGTGAGATCGGGCGCGTTTATACTAAAGGTTCAATGAGAGTTATGACGACTTGCAGCTCACTTTAATTTTACATGTACGCTGTGAATTTTCATTGTTTAATCACGCACAGGAGAAAATCGCACACACCACACTACCTTGGAGGTCAAAATCCAGTGCCTATATATACGGAGTGGTCAGTGAACGGTTGTGCAGCGCGAGCGGTCGGTTTTTTCAATCAAGGACGCTGCCGCGACGCTGCCTCTCGCGACGCTGCCTGCGTCGGCGGCCGCTGCACCACGAGGCAAGATAGGGGGGGGGGGGGTGACCGCAGGAGGACCATGAGGCGATGCGAAGCCGGAGCACTTGCACGATCGCGTTCCGTTGGCGTTCTTTGGGCATGCTACCGACCTCGCGTCGTGGAAACGCGAAGAGGGACGCTACGCGCGTCGTATCTTCCATCTAGCCTGGCCGTTAATTCTCACAGGGCGAGCGGGGAACGCGGTCGACAGGCGGGCGAGAGGTGGGCAGCGTAGGAGAGGAGAGAGAAGGGGAGGGGACGCGCATGCGCTCGAGCTCATCGCGGCGTTGCGCAGGAGAGAATTTCGGCATGTCTAGCCCGCGTTTCAGAGGAAGAGTGGAAAGGGGGAGGGTAGAGGGAAGGTGAGTGGAGAGGGAGAGGGGTAGAGGACATGGGGAATGGTGAGTGGGAGTGGAGAGGGTATGCGCATGCGCAGTAAGGGTGGCCACGCCGCACACCACCACCGCCACCACCGGACAGATACTGCCGTTTACTGCCGGCTGCCGGGAGATACGCCGGACAACGGAGACGTGACAAGGTTAGACTAAGAGGAGCTACGCCCCTAAAATACACCGTCTCCCGCTAAAGGGGACCATGAGGCGATGCGAAGCCGGAGCACTTGCACGATCGCGTTCCGTTGGCGTTCGTTGGGCATGCTACCGACCTCGCGTCGTGGAACGCGAAGAGGGACGCTACGCGCGTCGTATCTTCCATCTAGCCTGGCCGTTAATTCTCACAGGGTGAGCGGGGAACGCGGTCGACAGGCGGGCGAGAGGTGGGCAGCGTAGGAGAGGAGAGAGAAGGGGAGGGGACGCGCATGCGCTCGAGCTCATCGCGGCGTTGCGCAGGAGAGAATTCGGCATCTCTAGCCCGCGTTTCAGAGGAGGAGTGGAAAGGGGGAGGGGAGAGGGGGAGGAGTGAGGGAAGTGAAAAGAGGGAAAGTGGAGAGGGAAAGTGGAGAGGGTGAGTGGAGAGGAGGTGTGTGGAAGGTATGCGCATGCGCAGTAAGGGTGGTCACGCCGCACACCACCGTATTGAGCTCGGCCTTAAGATACTTCGCATCTAATAACGCGTCCGATGCTCTACCAACTGAGCTACCGTGTCGGCCATTCCTCCGTCCACATTATGGGGTATCTATGTGCATTTAAACGTGGGAGCGTCAGTCAGCGCCGCCAGTAGCCATGACGGCGAGTGTGGAACACTCTTTTTCTGCCTGTTGGCGTCACGTACAGTACGTGAACTTATTACGAGCTGGCAGCTGACCAATAATCCCTCGCATACTACGTGAAAGCGTCGGGTCTGCCAGAACGAGACCCTTGCTATGAATGAAGAAGCGGAAATTTTAAGGGCTCGTTTTTCTTTGTTATACCCAATATTAATAAGCACTAACAGACAATAATGCCAAGGAAAGTATAGGGGATGTTATTAGTACCAAACGTAATGTAAATGTGAAGAATGTGAAGAAACATAATGTAAATGTGTTATTAGTAGTAAACAAAATGTGAATGTGAAATCCCCCCGTCCACTTTATGGAGTATATATGCGCATTTAAACGTGGGAGCGTTTATATGCAATTGCACGGGGATGGCAGCCGCGGTAGCTCAGTTGGTAGAGCATCGGACGCGTTATTCGAAGGTCGCAGGTTCGGTCCCTGCCCGCGGCAAGTTATCTTTTCGTCCACTTTTCTTTCTAAGCCGAGAGCAAACAGCGCTAAACACGGGACGCAGAAGAAGAACGACAGACACAAGCGCTGAACTAACAACCACTGGTTTATTGCTTGGATATGCAATATATACGGAAGCACTGCGCAGGAAAACAACAAAAACACAGTAACTGCGCAATGCGCAAAGAGGGGTGTGAAGTCATCATATTAGAACCGTCGGCAAAACAGGCTGGTTAAGTTTTGGACAAATAATTAGGTTCACACTTATGCAGATAAATGGAAGGAACGCTGACGCACGCATTTCCGTGTGCATAGATATGGTTCGCTTCACTAATCTCACGTGTTCTTTGTTGATTGTACCCTTCCAAAACGGTGCACCGCTCAAGAATTGGCTGTACCAACCAGCCCAGTTAAACACACTCCTGCACTTTTCTTTCTTCACATTTACATTACGTTTACTACTAAGAACATCCCCTATACTTTCCTTGCCATTATTGTCTGTTAGCGCTTATTAATATTGTGTGTAACAAAGAAAAACGAGCCTTAAAATTTCCACTTCTTTCCTTCATTCATAGCGAGGGTCTCGTTCTGGCAGACTTGATGCTTTCAGGTAGTATACGAGGGATTATGGTCAGCTGCCAGCTCGTAATAAGTTCACGCACTACGTGACGCCAACTGGCAGGCCACAGGTGATTGATAGTCTACCCAGGAACGGCGACAACATACATTGGTAAGTTAAGTGCGGGAGCGTTAAGAAAAATTGACATCGTGAGCGTTGACCAGAAAAATGCAAATAATAAAAAATAGGATCCAAGCTGGAATCGAACCCAAGCATTCTGCGTGGCAATAAGGTATTCTACGACAGAGCCACGCCAGGTTTTTTTTTATTTATTTATTGCCAGAGCCACGCCAGGTCTATGAGCTGGTTTGGAAAAAACAGTCTCTGCAGGCGTAATGTCGGTGCAACGTCAATTGTGGTTGTGGGCCTGGGTATCTAATTTTACAAGAAAGCAATAAAAACAACACATATACTCCTACGATACAGGCATCATATCAGATTAACGTCTGTGATTCTAGTGTTGGCTCCGCTTTTATAGCAGTCTAATAAACACTACATTCGTATTCCTATAATTCAGCAAGCTATATTGAAGCATTTCTCGACCCTGGAGGAATACAATAGCCAAAGTTGCGTATAGTATTGACATAATTGCACCATAAAGTGCGCTTCGTTTCGATAATACAAACGAGGGCTGACGTAACGCCGCACCATAAGTTACCCTTTAAACGGCAGTGTTGTCGACGTGGCTGGTAAGCCCACGATGCGCACACAGCTGCTACACTTACAAAAACACATCGATCCCCCTTGTAACGCTTGGCTCAAAGCCATAAAATACAGCATAGAAGTAGTCTCTCACTGCTTCGCATGAAACCGATTCCCACAACGTGTGGAATCTGCCAAATTTTGTATTGTCTTGTACATTAAATGGCGCTAGGATGTAATAGTAAGAAACCTGCGCATTTCCGAGAGAAACCGACTGTGGTCTCCTCACGCTCGGCCGCGCCTTCCGAATAGGCATCAAAGGCAGTGTCATGGGCGTGGCCCCTCCGCCTTAATCGCTATACCGGTAGTTCGGAAGGATGGTAAAGGGCGCACATAGTACTCATGATATGTCCGTTGATAATATGTCTTTTAGATGCGAAGTATCTTAAGGTCGAGCTCAATCCGGTGGTGGTGGTGGTGGTGGTGTGCGGCGTGACCACCCTCACTGCGCATGCGCATACCCTCTCCACTCCCCCTCACCATTCCCCTTCCCCTCTCCACTCACCCTCTCCCCTTCCCCTCTCCACTTTCCCTCTCCCATCCCCCTTGCCACTCTTCCTCTGAAACGCGGGCTAGACATGCCGAAATTCTCTCCTGCACAACGCCGCGATGAGGTCGAGCGCATGCGCGTCCCCTCCCCTTCTCTCTCCTCTCCTACGCTGCCCCCTCTCACCCGCCTGTCGACCGCGTTCCCCGCTCGCCCTGTGAGAATTAACGGCCTGGCTAGATGGAAGACACGACGCGCGTAGCGTCCCTCTTCGCGTTCCACGACACGAGGTCTGTAGCATGCCCAACGAACGCCAACGGAACGCGATCGTGCAAGTGCTCCGGCTTCGCATCGCCTCATGGTCCACTTTAGCGGGAGATGCTGTAATTTTTACAACGCAGCTTTGTGTGGCTAGGTTCGGGTGGACCAGGTCCACGGACAAACGACGCGTAGAACAAATTCGACGCGGCGCGGTGAAGCCACGTCTCGGAGGCGGCACGACATCCGCGCCACACCATCTCCGAGAGATGGCGTGACAACTCACACACACTTCTACACATTCAGGGGCAAGAGAAATTCAGGGGCAAGAGGTGGGTCCAATTGACGCCACCGGGCTGCCAACGAAGCTAAGCTCAAACGCGTTGCCCGCGAGGATCGTCAGTGGGGATCTTCGATTTTTGGACTTTTTGCAGTTCGCTGGCAGCCAGAGATAGCCAGAGGGTCAGCCAGCTAGTTCCGGTCGGTAGAGGAAACAGCGTCTTGGTCACGTGTGTCGGAAGCCCGAGACAACCCGAAGCTGCCTGAAGATTAGAAAATCGAACGCTGGGACAGCCAGCGTAAACGTAAACAAACGCTACCGCCGTGGCAGCAAACGAAACTTCGCGCCGCGTGCGCGTTGGTTTTTCTGCATTGCCTGCTTGAAAATATGTGGCTAGGTTTGCTGTAGAGCTGAAGTAATATTCTCGAGCATGCGCATTTGGGATACGATCACGTACGTTCGCAAGATCATGCGCAACTCGCCCCGTCCGCGAACAAAACAGCCAGTTGGCGCACGGCGCCACAAAAGCGATGCAAGGTGAGCTGCCGCGCCGCTCTCGCGGCTGCTTAGTACGTGTCACAGTCGCTGCACAAAACGACGCGAAAATCTCGCAAAAGTGATCGTGTCCCCAAAAGAGCTGGAGGATCTATCGCGTACTACGTCGCACACACGCGTTGACCAGCTTGCGTTTTGTCATAACTTGAGACGTGCGGTGGTATCGGTACCACGAGTGCGCGGTTTATCTGAAATAAACTTCCGTATGATGAGTCTTCGACTCGTTTTGGCAGATGTTGCCTGAGCCTCTTTTCCAGTCCTAAGTGGCCCTCCAAAAATCTCATGTAGCTCAGCTTTTATTTGATCTACTAGGTGATAACCGCGTACATACTGCATGGCATTATTACTAAGAGGTGGAAAAAGACAAAGCGGACGATGAATTAAGCAACAAAAGGATGTATGCATTTCTGAATTCATCTCTCTTTTTTTCACATCGACGCGTCGTAGCATAACATAATACCATACCTCACATACTGGCCCGTAGATCGAAGTACGCTCGCACGCCGTTCGCAACCAACGAGCTTTTATCAATCAGTGCATTTTATCAACATCGAAGGACTAGTTGAAATAGTTAAGTTCTGACGGGGGCGTCACGCACGCAAACATACGGCGGAGCGAAATAGGCTAGTTCGATCACAATCGTCTCAGTTAAATGCACATAAAGCACACACGACACCACAATCGAATAATACTACGAAAAAATAAACTCGAAAGGGGTCTCCATGCGTGCGTACGAACGTGTACATAACTTTTGGGACATGTGCACGACCGCAGTTTAGAACGCGACCGTTCGCCGCGTTCTTCCCGGAAGGAAACTTCACGGGACACATAAGAAAAGCAATAAACATTAGCTCCAAATGCTCGCCGCCACTCGTAATCGCGCTATCTCACACGGCGGAATGGCGCCGAGCGTAAGGAGAAGCGAAGTGTGTAGTCCGCAAGCGCCCGCATTGCAATTCGTCGAGTCCTCGCAAAGATGGTGGCGAGCGCGTATGGTTTCTTTTCGGCGTCTGCTAGCCGGAACCTTCCAGAGAGCTTCCACGACTAAATTTCCTGGAAGCTTCTGGCGACCCTCGGGCTCCCTGCGGGTCGCCAGAACCGTCCAACCCGAGAAAAATGAACGCCAAGTGGAAGTGCGCCGCGGGGTGTCGGAGCAACCCGAGAAAATCGAGCGCGCTCTG
Organism: Rhipicephalus sanguineus; assembly: GCF_013339695.2. Taxonomy (NCBI): domain Eukaryota; kingdom Metazoa; phylum Arthropoda; class Arachnida; order Ixodida; family Ixodidae; genus Rhipicephalus; species Rhipicephalus sanguineus. Next base: position 87,701,161 of record NC_051181.1, on the reverse strand, counting down.
GGTGGCTCTGGCAGCCCGCGGGTGGTCAGAAGTGGAAAATCGAAGAGCCCCACTGCTACCAAGACTAAATTGTCCTGGAAGCTTCTGGCGACCCGCGGGGATCCCGACGGTCGCCAGAAACCGTCCAGCCCGAGAAAAACCAACCTCCTTGAAAAACGAATGCCAACCGGAAGTGTTGCCGGGAGGGGGACAACCCGAGAAAAAAATGAGCGCGCTCTGGCAGCCCGCTGGTAGCCAGAAGTGGAAAATCGAAGAGTCCAAGTGAAGCCGCAAAGGCCCTCGGCGAGAATGTTACAACCCAGACGAGCGCTTCCCGTGAGCCTCGTCAAAATTTCAACGAGAGATGGTTGGGAATATGTTGGGTACCCGTGCGGGCATCTGTGATTTTCTGCGGTTCGCCGGACACGTTTTCATCATCTCCAGAGTGCCTGACCAACTGCAGCGTGGCTGCAAGGGCGACGATGCGGCAGTGTGTGTCATCGGACTGCCCCGAGCTAGTGCTCAAATGTAATGACGTCGAGGAACGGCGTGTCTCGCCACGCCTTCTGTGCATGCGCATACGTCGCTTGTCACACGGCCGTGGCCAGTATGATATCAAATACCAACCGGATGATGCTGCTGGAGAAATGGCTATGTGAAGAGAGAAAATAATAAATATAATTAAACAGAACAAACACCTTCGGTGGGTCTTCCATCTTCACTAGCGCGAGGGTTCTCTATGCTTTGCTTTGTCGTAAAGATATATATATATATAGGCACTCCCTCCTATCCATTCTTTGTTGAGACATCGAGAAAGGGCACTTGGCGGCCCATTTTATTCGCACAACTATAAAAAATTCGTTGTACCCGCAGTTAGCCTTGCAGCTAATAAGATAACGGTCTGAATCTTACCGTGGTAGTCGTCCGTCATAACGGTGCGCTCAGCATTCGAGCTGTTCAGCTGGTTGCCACATTCCTCCTCCGAAAGGTATCGCGGGAACTCCGGCGTGTCTTCTCCGGCAGACATCGTGGTAGGCGCGACAAAGCAGTTGGTTAGGTTGGATGGACAGCCGAGAGTTCTCTACGTCTTCATCTTCTTGTTCGCGGGCTCTGGAAGTTGGGTGTGAATGCTTGGGGCAACGGTTTTGCAAACACTGTGACTTTATAGGGAATTTTCACGCACTGACATATATAAGATAGTACAGAATAGAGCGAAGAAATTGCGAAATAAAATGAAAGGATAGCATGAAATATCTTCGATACAATATCCGCGCTAATAATGGAAAGAAATCATCACTGAAATTAACAGAAGTAACGAAGACGAGACAGAATGGAAAAGGGTCCAGTTAGGATGAGAAGTCTGGGCGGAATGTGGAAATAATTATTGCACTCGTTCTTTTATATTTTTGCTTGTCTTTTGTGTGAAATCATTAGTTATATCTTTAAAACTTTACATAAACAATTCTTGGCCAATCCCCCAGTGGGCGTATGAGCCATGTGTAGAGGCACATCATCATCATCATCATCAGCAGCAGCAGCAGAGCATTTATTTTATTCTGTCACCCACCTCTGGTCGAAGAGCATGCGCGCCTGGTCCCTCAATAAAGTTTAATTCTCTCTCTCTCTCTGTCACCAATATTCTAATGAGAGAAAAAGATACCTTGTAGCTCCATATCAGAACTTAGGATTAGCAGTAAATGTTGCAGTAATTTTATCATTTGGCGGCACTTCATTGGGTTAACCACAGGGATGTGTGCTCTGCTGTATTTATTACAGAAGTGAAACAAAACGATTACCGTATAAGAATATTTTTATCTGCTCACATTCTGGGATCGAAATCCGTCATTATCTCCGTCAGAAAGCCCAGATGATATTCTGACCGCTCGCTCGTCGTAAAGCATTTCGATTTATTTAATGTTTTATCTTTTATCTAAATATCCAGTTTTCTGTAGCTTCATAGGTATTTACCTTAAACGAAGACACACAAAAAGAAGGACCTACTGCACTGCAAAGAACTTCAATAAAGCTTCTGTTGGGTCTAGTTGGTACATAGCTTTTAAGGTGAAATCTTCCCGCGCAAAGTAGGACGGACCACAAAGAATAGATGAGACAAGCCCTGTGCCAATGCTTGTCTCATCTATTTTTTGTGGTCCATTCTGGTTTGCGCAGAAGTTTTCGCCTTAAAGCCGAAACCAGAACCCTGCCGAAAGGTAGTGCCACCGAAGCAGCGAAAGTCTTCGTTGAGAACGTCCTCCTGCGTCACGGCGCTCCAGAAGTCCTCCTCACCTACAGAGGTACGGCTTTTACGGCGATCTTGCAATACAGCCAGACAAGTCACCGATGGACAACGGCCTACCACCCGCCGACGAATGGCCTCGCCGACATGCTGGCAATGTACGTCGACGTCAAACACAAGACATGGGACGCCATACCTTCCGTACAAGATTTTCGCTTATAACACAGCAGTGCAAGAAACAACGCACATGACGTCGTTCAAGGTGCTTTGCGGAAGGAGCCCTTCGACGACGCTTGACGACATGCTGCCGACCATCAGTGACGAGGACAGCTTGCACGGTGCGCTCCACCTTCAGCGCCCCGAAGAAGCTCAACAGTTCGACCACCTACGCATCAAGAATCAGTAGACGACAGCTGCCATTACAATATTCGATGACGCTTTGTGGAATACCAGCCCGGCGACCGTGTCTGGGTCTGGACACCGACAAGCCGACGTGAACACAGCGAACAGCTTCTTGGTGATACTTCGGCCCACACAAGGTGCTTCGACGTCTCGGCGCTCTGGACTGCGAGGTCATCGCTGACGGCATTACGAACTCACGCACGACCTCAAGTCCTTCATGTCGTGCGCCAAAAACCGTTTTATACGCGTTAGTGAACCTGAGGACTCAAGTTCTTGCAGTCTTTATTATGTTATCTGTTTGTGTGTGCATAGCTCCCTCCTTCCATTTAGGCATCGGTACGATGCTTATTCAGAGGTGGGTATTGTCACGCGAGCTTCTTTTTGTATTTTATGTAACCGCTCCGTCACACGTATAACCACTGCCTTACGCAAACCGCGCCGGAATGAATGGGAACTTTCCAGACTATCTTAGAATCTTCTGATAAGCTTGAACGCGCAAGGGGAGAAATTCGGCCTTGTTGGTAAGACATTGGGAAAAATTTAGCGCAATATGACACAAGGACTAGAAGGGAGGACACAACACGTGTGCTAATTTTCAATAAAATGGTTTATTTCAACCGAAGCACGAATATATACAGTGGTGATGCTCAAACGCTACAGCCATATATCATGCGCAGAGAAGTACTTTTTTGTCATTCGGATTTTAACAGGAGGCGTGCAGAGAAGTGATATTTTTTATCATAACCTTTTATACAAGATATGCGCACCAACCAAAAAACTAATACATGTTCAAAAAATACGATTATTTTTCTGACAGGGACAGGGACGGCGTGCTTACACAATCGCTACCCAACTGTGCGATTTTGGCGGCTTCTACTGTTAGTCTCGTTAGTTCATCACGGTTAGTCAATAACGCCTTGATTTTCTCAAAACCTGGGGCGCACCCACAAGCTCTGCAATGCATCGCGAGCCAGCCATCGTTACCTTTCTTTACAAGGTTGAAGTGCTCCCGTAACCTGTCATTCAGACAGCACACCATCTGTCCGACGTACTCCTTTCCGCAAGAGAGGGGAATCTGATGCACCACCGCCTCCTTGCGTTCCACGAACTGAGTCTTATGTCTTACCACGCAAGCAGAGACATTTTGCGGTGCTGGACTAATCAGTCTGCAGATAGAATTAAGCTTGCACGGGGCGGAAAAAACTACCTGTACATTAGCACGTGACGCCACCCGTTTTATGTTATGCGAGATTCTGTGCATGTACGGCGCAACAGCTATCTTGTTTCGCGCGGCATCTGCGTTGGAACGACGACCTCGATTAGCGTGCCGGTATTTCTTAATCAAGGCCTCTGTGACTGACACCTGAACGTGCACGGGGTAGCCAGCTTCCGAGAGGCGGGCAGGACTGCTTCCAGAGACTGTCCTTTACACAGTGTTGGCATGACCAGCGCCTCCACTATTTTTCTGTGCCTGGGCGGAAGGAGCGGAGCGCATTTTGTGCAATGGGAACCGACGGTCGGCGTTAGTGCGGCTTTTAGCCGACGGGCGCCGCGACCGTAGTAAACCCTCCGTCGCATCGTCGCTCGCGGAAACGAATGCCGTATTCTGCATTCGAAGCTGCTATATGGTTCAGTTTCCGGCTGCATTCGCGTTGTTTAAAGTATAATGAAAACTTGGTAAACTGGAATCATGAAGCACTTGTCGTTCTGGGCAACGAGCCCATTCCGAAGGCATGTGTCTTTCGTGGCTATTTGGTCGAGACCTCGCGCGTCGTCTGCTAGCCCCGATACCAGAGAGCGCATGCCAGTGATGAGCGGAAAATTGTTTTGTCACGTTACGTTCGCTTGGCTGAGAGTCGGTTTTTGACTGGCTGAAAGTCGATTTTCGAAAGCAGCATTTGCCAAGAGCTAATACTGAAAGCTTGAGCGCAAAGTCCCCCGATGCGTGCTACAGTCTACCGGTGTAGCACACAATACGTAAGCCTGGATTTCATGCGCTAAATAGCATGAAATGTCACTAGACTGCTTCCAGGGATATACGTGATCGCCGTTGCCTTCGTAAAGCTTTGAGGAATTACATTTGTTGCCACCGGGAGAAAGCAACAGCTGGCGCCAGAAAAATAGGAACTATACTACATGATTCGACATTTCAGAGCTTAAACTAGTTTAAATCGTGGTGCTACGAAAACACCAAACAAAAACAGCTACATATGCCGCGCGCTTCCTGCAACACTAACCGATGTGTGTGAACAGACGCTGTCGTTCAAGTATAAAGTCGTAGTGCCGACTCTCAACTTGAGCCAATGCGAAAGCGGCTTGAAAATGGCGCGGCGGTCTGTTGTCAGTTGCTTGAGCTCGTCTTTGTATTGTCGACGGATTGTTGTAGCCTCAGTGTCTGGCATCCCTCAGGTATGTTTCTTTTCTCTTCCATTTGCCCTTTTCGTTAGTGAGAGAAAGTATATAGGCCGAATGGCTGTCGACCTGGACGCTTTTGTCGCATGGGGCAGTTTGCTCAGCCTTCTGCACTCACTTATTGACATTACATAATGATTGTCGGTTGTTTCGCCGGTAGCGCATGTGGTGTCCATGGGCTCCGATTCTTCAGCTTCGGGACCTAGTCAGCGCTGCATGCGCATGGCGGCGATCGCGAGGCAGCGTTGATAGTGGTACTACATGCATTCTTTGACTGTTCGGACGCAACACGGCCACGTTTAGGGATGCTTGCCAAGCTTGGTCAGTTGATACCTTGGGCTGCAAACGTGAAGAGTAGTCTGCAAAGAGTGACGGTACTGCATCCTTCGTAATCCGCGCTTGTATATTCTATGAAATCTACGCGTCGTAAACGACGGCTGCATATTCTAGTGTAGTTTGAAGATGTATTAGGAGACCAATTATCGTGCCTAATTACTGCAAGCCACCTCTACCGAACAACAGCGGCAGCTGCAATTTCATGGAAGGGCAGCCGAAACAGTGTATAAGGCGAAAGTCTTAGATGCCTCATCAAACGCGAAAATTGACCGTCGGCGGAGTCAGCGCGAGTGATGGAAAAAATAATTACGTGATGACGTCATCATATGACATCCAGATCATAAAATTTTTTGACATCATCGTGACGTTGTCATATTACATCTTCGTTTGGTAAAACTGGGCCGATCACGGAGGCAGTGCATGCCTCCGCTGATGTGCAGAAAGCTGGCACTGCCTCCCGATCCTCGAGGCTGTGACAAAAACACGTTAGGGGCAGAAATATGTTGGAGGGAGGCAGGGAATGTTCAATACATTGACCGGATGAAAAGGAGAGGCTTCGCCTCTCAGTCGTCTAAGATGAATGCATAAGGGACCCTGTGAGATTTTTTTCTTTATCAAAAAAGGGAAATAAAAAAAAGACAATCAAGATTTCTTTCAGTCCATTTGCAAAGTGGAACGCAGCAGTATGACATACTAAGGCACTGGGGCGGTTGCAATAGCCTGAAACAGAAAATAAAACGCGAATACTATCAAACTCGAGTGCAAGTATCGTACAGACTCATACGTACAGCGGGGATAGAAAGACACGCGAACATGCGGCATCTGCATTCTTTGCTGTTTGCATTTTTTTCAAGTGGATATGGGCACGTGCATACGTTAGAGCCGCCCAGTCGCGCGCTGCTTCCAGCGCAAAGCGGCCACGCAGCAGATTTGGCGGGATATGGGAGCAGACCGACGCAGGCAGCGGCAAGCCACTGCCGTGCTTTGGGGCTTCGCTTGAGGCGTCTCTTTCCCTTTTTGCTTGCCAGATCTCGTGTGTCCTCAGGCGAACGCGGCAACATAAAATGCATGAGCTGGGGGAAGACAACAGAGGTGACGAGCTCGCTGATGGAAACTGCGCACGCGTAACGCGGGCCGCCTCGCCTCACTAAGCAATCACAGCTTATCATCCTCGGGCTAACGCGGCAGCGAACTCAGCGGCAGCTTGAAACTGGCGGTACCAGCAATTGCACTGTTACGGCCGCTGAACAAAAAAAAAAAAACGCTTTCCATTTTGTGTGAACCTGTAGCGCTCAGGAAATATCGATGGATTTGTATGCTGGGTGCGCCTCTTGGCATTTCCTACAAAGTGCCTGCTGCATATTCTGCTGTACGGCCCAGGCATGTAATTAGACCTATCGTTTGCTGTAGTGCAATGTAGCATCCATAATTCTCACTCGTCAAGAAAAAAAATACCCCATCTATTCACAAAACTCCCTTTGCAGTCGAAAGAGTGCGATTCCACCGTTCACGCCCGATTCCGTTCATATTCTCTGAATGGAAACCGGTAAAACGCGTGCCCGGAAAATTCCTGTAGGTGTTATTGCACCCAACACGCAACAATTATTCCTGGAGTCCGGCATCCTACGAATAGCGCAACCGATACAAAACGAACTGCCCGCGAAAATACCTCGCGACGTAACAGCGGGAGCGTGGAGCGAGCAGGGGTGGCAAGCGCGAAGCGATGTTTTGTGCTATATAACTCTTATCGTTCACCACCTGCGGCCGACTGATCGCGTTGATAACGCGGACGGACCGTCGCTCTGGCACTTGCCAAGCGTGGAAATCAAGAAAAATTACACCATTTCCCCCTAAAGGGGACCATGAGGCGATGCGAAGCCGGAGCACTTGCACGATCGCGTTCCGTTGGCGTTCGTTGGGCATGCTACCGACCTCGTGTCGTGGAACGCGAAGAGGAACGCTGCGACGCGTCTTGTCTTCCTCTAGCCTGGCCGTTAATCTACCACGGCGAGCGGGGGAACGCGGTCGACAGGCGTGCGAGAGGGGGGCAGCGTGGGAAGGAGAGCCAGAGGGGGAGGGTACGCGCATGCGCTGGTGCTCATCGCGGCGTTGCGCAGGAGAGAATTTCGGCATGTCTAGCTAGAGGTGTGCGCCGCCGCGCCGCGCCGCCGCCGCCGCCTGTTTTTGCTCACGCCGCTCGCGCCGCCGCGCCGAAATACTGAGAGGGATGGGCGCCGCCGCCGCCGCCGCGCTATTATTGCGGCGCGCCGCCGTTTGTCTTTTCTTTTAATATGAACGGGAATGTGGGCATAAAATACAACCATCCCTGAAGGAGCATTCTCGATGTATGCCATGTAATGGACTGTTCATTTCAGCTACAACAAAAATTCGACGACGCAAACAACCGAGAAGAAAAGGCGAAAGGAAAGCGATTTGAGCCGCCGTTGATTGGGCGGGGGCTCGGCGAGCAGCGCGCCCTCTCTTTCCAATTCTTTTTTTTTTTTCATTTTGACCGTCACGAAGCTTTCACAACTCCCGATACAATTGAGAGGAACAGAATGATCTCAACCTTGCGCTTACACTTTGGAGAAAAAAAAAATTAGGAGGGAGTGCGCCTAGCGTGCACAAGCCAACCTCCTTGAAGCGGCTACCTCCTCGGGTTCGTGTCACAATGTCCATCCTGCTCCTGTTTAGTTTCCTTTTTGTGGTGGGCAGATGGGGAAAAAAATCACAGCATGTCCACGGAGTGAATGATGATGAGTGGGCGAAGCTGCGGAGGTTCATCGGTAAACCGTGAATCTTCCGTGAATTCTGCCCAGTACATCATCACCGACGTGAGATCGGGCGCGTTTATACTGAAGGTTCGATGAGTTATGACGACTTGCAGCTCACTTTAATTTTACATGTACGATGTGAATTTTCATTGTTTAGAAAACCATTGTTTTAGAAAACATCTGGCGTTCTTTCGTTAAGCAACTGGCGTCTTTTCGTTTTGTTCTAGAAACATCTGGCGTTCTTTCGTTTTGCTTTTAGAAAACTTCTGGCGTCTTTCGTTGGTTTATTTCATCAATCAACGGCGTTTTGAACAAAATTTTTATTGTTTAATCACGCACAGGAGAAATCTCACCAGGCACTACCTTGGAGGTAAACAATGGCTGCTAATGGGAATGATGAGACAGAAGAAGTCGGCTTTTAGCTAACACTTACACTTCTACTTCTACTAACGTTTCCTACTGGAACATGCCAATGGATGCTAATGGGGAATGAGAGACAGAAGAATTCGGCTTTTAGTTAACGCGCACGTCTGCGAATTTTTCATTGTTCAACAACGCACAGGTAAAATCTTCCACCGGCACCACCTTGGAGGTCAAGATCTGGTACTAGCGTTACGACTGGTTACGCACTACGACTACGTCTACTACGACTACGAGGGACGAACGGGTTGCCGCCTTTAAGGAGCTTCGCCCCTAAAAATGACGAGCACGCGCGCCTAGTGTCCACAAGCCAGCCTCCTACGACGCCTCTCTCCACTCGTGCTCCATGCTCTGGTCACAATTCCCAGCATGCCAGTGAACACTTCTAGTTCACTGTAGCTGGGGAGTTATTCTCGATGTATCCCTCTAGTGGACTGTCCATTTCGGCCGCCACTGATTGACTGGAGTTCGGCGAACAGCGCGCCCCCTGTTTCCAGTTCTTCTTTCGTAACGTCATTTTGACCGTCACGAAGCTTTCACAACTCTTGACACAAGTGACAGGGACGGAGTGGTCCGCCGTGGTGGAGCAGTGGTTATGGTGCTCGGCTGCTGACTCGAAGGTCGCGGGTTCTATTCCGGCCACGGCGGTCGCATTTCGATGCAAGCGAAATGCTAGAGGCCCGGATACTGTGCGATGTCAGTGGACGTTAAGGAACGCCAGATGATCAAATTTCCGGAGCTCTCCTCTACGGCGTCTCTCATAATTTTTGAACTTAAAACCAGATATTATTATTATTTTTGTTATTATTATTATTATAGTATTATTATTATTATTATATTATTATTATTATTATTATTATTATTAGTATTATATTATTATTATTATTATTATTATTATTATTATTATTATCTGAACTTATCAGTGCACTGAAGCATAAAGATCACGCACACAGGAAATCTAAATGTTCTCCATCCAGCGAGTGGAAGGAAGAGTTCAGCTTTTTTCGAACTCTCTCTAAACGCCTATATAAACGGGATCATAGTTCGTACATTCAATCTTAGAAAAAAGCGCCTCTGACAGGCCGGCTGAGTTTTGGAAGTATGTACGTAAACGGTCTAGCAAAAGCGGAGGAGTCCTTCAGACTACTAGACTCAAATGGGGTAGAAGTGCATGCCGTCGCTGACTGTTTTGCCACACATTTCTCATCCGTTTATAAGGCCTCAGACTCCAGCACTGATATCAGACAACAGCCCAAGGCAGTTAGCTCATCCAGTGCTTTGTCGCTGGATGAAAATCTTATCAGCGAATGCATTAAGCGCTTAAAACCATCCTTATCATTTGCGCCAGATGGCATCCCCTCCGCCATACTAAAAGCATATGGTACTATATTTGTCCCAGTACTGACTACGATATTTAATAACTGCCTGGACACTTCCACATTTCCTAGCATGTGGAAAACTGCTCGTGTTTTCCCAGTATTTAAGTCGGGCTCTAAGACAGATGTTTCTAATTATCGCCCGATTTCTCTACTATGTGCCACATCAAAGATCTTCGAACTGGCTCTTCACAAAATATTGTCTTTTAGTGTGAAAAACTCACTGATTCCAAATCAACATGGTTTTCTTGCTGGCCGCTCAACTACCACAAATCTTGCTAGTTTCATGACGCAGACCTCCACACCTATTTCTCAGAGAGGACAGGTTGACGTAATCTACTGTGACCTGAGCAAGGCTTTTGACGTAGTCAGCCACACACTGATTATGGTTTAAACTTGCGAACTTTGACGTTGACTTGTCGATTGTGAATCTCTTGCACAGCTATCTGCTCAATAGATCTTGTTATGTTGCCGTAAATGGCAAACCTCTTCTTTGTATAAAGTGACTAGTGGGGTCCCTCAAGGATCGGTATTAGGCCCACTCCTATTTTTAATTTACGTTAATGATGTTTTCTTTGCCATTCGTAATCTTCTTTCCTCTTGTATGCCGATGACATCAAGATATTTAAGGAAATTCATTCAGTTAAGACTGTCGCTTGTTGCAGTCAGATTTGTGTTCTTTTTCCGAATGGGTGCAACGGCATACCTTTCTCTAATACCTCAAAGACAAAATTCATGTCTATCGCTCGCAAAACATCTAGCGTGTCATTTCAATACTTTGTCAATTCTGTGCCGTTATGCAAGGTTATGAAATCAGTGATCTTGGTGTTGTTGTTGACAGCGCGTTAAACTTTTCTTCTCACGTTAAGCGTGCTGCTATGCGGGGCCTTCGTTCTCTCGGATGTGTTTGTAGAATATCTCGAGAATTCAGGTCTCCATGGCCCTACACAAATTGTTACACGGCAATATGTCTTCCGCAACTTGAGTATGCGTCCGTGATATGGAATGCATTGCTCAATCCAGCGGTAACAACCATTGAACGAGTCCAGAAAAATTCCTTCAGCATATATAACCATCCGCTTTGCTAAAAATGACTCTGGATCTCGTTCAAATACTGCTGAGTTCATTATCACTGCCATCACTTCACTGCCGACGAAATCGTTCTGATCTCTTATTTCTCTACAAGCTAGTCCACGGTTTCATATCCTGCCCTGTACTTCTCAATTGTGTAATTTTCGAATTCCGCGTAAGTTAACCAGAGAGAACAGACCGTTTCATGTACCCGCTGCTTCTTCCAACACTCTACCTCACAGAATACAAAGTCTTTATAATATTAATTTTCTTGATCTTGACGTTTTTTCATAGTCCACAATCATGTTTTTATCCGAGCTTGGCACTGTTTTGACATAGTAGGCACAGTGTACAAAGTCTTCCCTTCTCCGTCTTTCCGCATAGTTGTATATGTGCAATCTGTGATGAAGAAGAAGGTGCACCCTGAAGAGATAGACAGTCGGATGTCAGCGCTAAGCAGACGTCCAGCCTGTCGCGGTGTGCACTGCCAGACTCCTAATTCAAGGAGTGCCCTACACGGTCGAGTTCGTCGTACTTCCGCACTGCTCTCACGAGATTATTTTAGGTTGGGATTTTCTGTCTCGTCACCAAGCCGTCATTGATTGCGCCCGTGCAGAAGTCGCCTCCTCATCACTTGACGATGCTCTACCTGCCGACGGTCCTCTTTCCTGCAGGAAGGTGATTATCACTAGCGACACCGAGATCCCTCCGCACGCTACTGTCTTGGCCCATGTATCATGTTCAGCTGCCTCCGACGCTACCGCCCTCTTCACGCCTTCCGCTACATTTGTTCATCGCCACCTCTCACCACTCCCAACCGCTCTTCTTACCCTTCAAGGTGGTGTGACCGACGTACCTGTGGGCAATCCATTCCCATTCCCGATTACCTTGCTTCGCGGTGAATGTATCGGCACAATGGAACCTTGCGAAACCATCACTCCGTTGGCCGTTCCTGAAGGTTCATCAGAGGTCAACGCCCTCTTCTGTAGTCCCCTGAATGGCACATCCGCTGGCGACATTTTCAACCATGTAATCGACGACGGTCTCAACTCACAGCAACGCCGTGACCTTGTAAGCCTCCTTGACAAATTTCGCCCAGCTTTCGATAGCCAGAGCACTTGTCTAGGCCGAACATCGACTGTATGCCACCAGATCGACACAGGTACTCACCCACCACTACGGCAGCGACCATACCGTGTAATAATGGCATAAGCACTCTATATCTTTGTGTGTATTTGTATATTTTGCTCTCTATTGCAAAGCTGGTTGCTCAAAGCAGTTAATGATTATTTCCTGTCTCGCCCACTACAGTCAGGTTTTATCACCTGAAGGGAACACGTCGTCCGTAGACCTACTGTGCCCCTTAATATTTCTCACCTCTTTAACATTACTATTTTTCTTTATATTTATATATGATTCATTAAAAGCAGTGTCAAAGGTCATATGTATCATAGTTTGCTGTCACAGGCGGAGTTAGGAAGATAACATATTTCTAACTAACATTTGCGATATATACCTCCTTACAGGTATCGTGTGCCGGAACATGTGCAGCGCTCATGTACGAAATATATTGCGTTTCGTTCAGCGACCCTGGATCCATTAGTTGGACTTCTAAGCAAGTTTTTGACGCCTTCTTCGTCTTCGTGTTTTTCATCATCATCGTAAGTAGCCGCGACACATCTTGGACATCGTATGGGCATTCCTATTCGTAGTCCTGAATATCAAATGAACGCCTGAGTGACATCCGTTTTTTACTCACAATGATGTCAGGATATTTCGGACGCTGACTGCAAGGTCTTGCAGTGCTTGTGTTGTCATGTTATAGCACGTGGTAGTACCACTGCTAACTCCCAAGTTAAATACGCGGCTTACCGCGTGAGGAGCTCATTTCTGCGTATTTATGACGTAAATACAGCGACCACTCAATTTAGGTGGTGATACACACAGCTATTTCATATGCAATAAGTAATACACGTGTGTATTACCTATGTAATGCCCGAAAGTGCCTTTAAGGGAAGAGTAAATGATGATGACCGTGATTCTCACCCTCGTCTCATTCTGGCTTACAGAGTGCTTTTTTTTTCCTTTACGGGGAGAATGATTGGAGATTTTGAAAAGACAACTCCCTTCTATTTCCCGCCGTGTAGCATAACGCACCTGACCCAACTGTACCGCGCTCCGTATGTGGAATTTCGAGGTTCTTTCGAGTTGTCTTTTTTTGTGAAATGATTCCTAGGTTTTGTTTCACACCTGTACTATTCGGCGCACAGACAGCTTGCAATATCTGCGTTGCACATTCCTGTGCCGCTAACGTCGTGCTCAAGAGGATCATTGCCGTGATGCGCCTATGAATGTTAATGCGTATTTGGAACCGAGCGTTACTATTCCGCTTCTTCTGAGGTTTATGAACCTACCTCATCCAGTGTTAGTCGCTGCGCTGGGTTACATCCCATTCCCTTCTCTACTGGGTATGTGTATACTACAAACACAATGCCCTGCCACTGCTCACCCCGCACTAATGCCTCTATGAAGGCAATTTGAAATGCGAAGCATTTCTTAGCGAACCTCTGCCACTTTGAGCGTTTCTATCTACGTATCTATCTATCTATCTATCTATCTAGCCGCCTACGTCTGGGGGCTCTCATAGTCGCCTCCTTAACTTCGTGCAGACCAAAGTTGGCATGGGAGGGTAACATGATTTGACGAATATGACTGTCGGGTCATGACATGAATAAAGTGAAAATCCTGTCGCGTATGTCGTCAAACCCTTTCCTCCAGACACGTGTGGCAGATACCCGCTTACCACGGGCCGCGGTGCATGGGTATGCGCCACAGGTGATTGACAGTTTATATCTACCCATAAACGGCGAGAACAGACATTAAATGCCAGAGCGTTAAGAAAAACAGACATCGGCAGCGTTGACCCGACGAACGGAAAGAATGAAAATTATATAGGATCCCAGCAGGAATCGAACACAAGCATTCTGCGTGGCAATCAGGTATTCTAACACAGAGCCACGCCAGGTCTATAAACTAGTTTGGAAAAACAGCCTATGCAGGCGTAATGTTGGTGCAACGTCACTTGTTGTTGTGGTGCTTGCTATCTAATTTTACAAGAAAGCAATAAACGCTATACACGATGCTCTGACGCTGCCTATACTCCTACGATACAGACGTCATATCGGATTAATGTACGTGGTTTCAATGTTGGCTCCGCTTTTATAGCAGTCGAATAAACTTTGCATTTGTATCCCTATGATTCAGCGAGCTATATTCAAGCATTGCTCGACTCCGGAGGAATACATTAACGAAAGTTGCGTATGATATTCACATCATCGCACCGTAAAGTGCACTTAGTCCGCTAGAACGACGCAGTGTCTTCTTCATTTCTTACGAGGCTGGGCGATGGCCTCATGCTGACCGAGAATGATGTCAGATTGATTGACAGCCGCTTTGTAGACTAGGCTACGTAGGCCACATACGCCCAGGTAGTCTACGAATACGACAAACGCCATCCACTGATGTTGGTATACGTAGCACTATCCAGGCCTACCAGCCTCGACGGCCCATACCTCACCAACGCGAAGGGTGACTTCAGACTCGAACATGTCGCCGGCTCTGTCTATAGACAATTTGTCGACGAAATGACCGAGGCATCCACGATTTCCAACAGCTGTACTATACCTCATGCTTCACTACACATTGACCCCTCGTCACCACGATCACAACGGGATCCGACAAGTAATGACCAGCTCCTGGTGCTGACTGATCACGGCGATGATGACCTTGTTCAAGCACTGTCAAGAACGTCTTCCACACATGGACACGGGTTCGTGAAACGTGTCCACCAGCTTACCGCTTCTGGTGTTCGTAATACCCATATTGCCGTTGACAGGCTTACCCAACTGTAACAACTGATTATATAACATATATGCGTCTCTTCAACATATAAGTGTGCGTACCAAATCTATACAAATCCTTCACGTCATTTTGTAACGTTTCGCTCAGTAAAAAAAAATTACGCCATAGTCACCTTCCCACCGCATGCTCCGCATCACATCGACTCCCACGGTACGTGGGATCTGCCGAATTTTTTCCCATCGAATCTTTCGCGCATTGTCTCCCGGTAGTCCAGTTAGCCCGTGCTACATTGGTGTTGCACGAACCCAACCCCAACCTCCCAACCCCCTGGTTACGCCAGTACCTTAAACACGGGAAAGTGCCCGAGGTGAAGCAAATGAGCGAACATAATTCGATAGGGCTTCTACGCGAACTGCTTTAGGGTAAGATAGTAATGCCTTTGGGCAGAGCTTATACAGGGTGTCCCAAATACCACGCAACACGATTTAAATAAAAAAGAGGAACGTCCTTACGCGAAGCGCACCTAGTACATATTGTTCCCATTATACTGTAGTCACAATCATCATCATCATCATCATCATCATCATCATCATCATCATCAGCCTGTCTACGCCCACTGCAGGGCAAAGGCCTCTCCCATGTACCGCCAATCAGCCCGGTCCTGTGCTTTCTGCTGCCACGTTATACCTACAACTTCTTAATCTCATCTACCCACCTAATTTTCTGTCTCCCCCTCACGCGTTTGCCATCTCTTGGAATCCAGTCAGTTACCCTTAATGACCACCGGTTATCCTGCCGACGTGCTACGTGCCCGGCCCATATCCATTTCTTGTTCTTGATTTAAACTATGATATCCGTAACCCCCGTTTGTTCCCCGACCCACTCTGCTCTCTTCCTGTCTCTTAAGGTTACACCTATCATCTTCCTTTCCATCGCTCGCTGCGTCGTCCTCAATTTAAGTTGAACCCTCTTTGTGTGTCTCCAGGTTTCTGCTCCGTAGGTAAGTACCGGTGAAATGCAGCTGTTATATACCTTCCTCTTGAGGGATAGTGGTAGACTACCATTCATGATTTGATAATGCTTGCCGAATGAGTCCCATCCCATCCCTATTCTTCTAGTTATTTCACTCTCATGGTTCGGCTCCGCGGTTACTACCTGTCCTAAGTAGACGTACTCCTTTACAACTTCCAGTGTCTCGCCACCTATCGCAAAGCGCTGTTCTCTGCCAAGATTGTTCCACATTAGTTTTTTGTGTATTAATTTTCAGGCCTACTCTTCTGCTTTCCGTATCCAGTTCAGTAATCATGAGCTGTAATTCGTCTCCCGCGTTACTCATCAATGCAATGTCATCAGCGAATCGCAGGTTACCGAGATACTCTCGATTAACTCTTATCCCTAATTCTTCCCAATCTAGGGCCCTGAAAACCTCCTGTAAACACGCGGTGAATAACATTGGAGAGGTCGTGTCTCCCTTTCGTACGCCCTTCTTTATTTAGATTCTGTCGCTTTGTTTATGGGACTATAGTGGCTGTGGATCCGCTGTAGATTTCTTCCATTATGTTTATATAGGCTTCGTCGATGCCCTGATTCCGCAGTGCCTGCATGACTGCTGATGTCTCCACCGAATCAAACGCAGCGATGGCGTAGTGGTAGAGCATAAGTTTCGCATGCAAGAGGTGCGTGGTTCGAATTCCGGTGCCGGACAACTCCCAAGCGGATTTAAAAAAAAAAAATCCGCGTGATGATGGAATTGTGTAAAAAGGCCTGGGGTGCAGCCTCACTGGCGACCACAGCCAGCAATGCACTCCCTCACCAGAGCAGGATTGGCCACCCTGGTGTAGTACTTGGCCACCACCTCCCACATGAATACACCAATTATACTGTAGTAGCCACTAGCAGTTTTTACAGCGAAAGCTGTTGCGAGATCACAACAAGGGCCGTTTTTGGCGCCGTAGTGTTCCGCGCCGCCGCCGGTGTCTGTAACCGCTATGGCGCGAAATAAAAAAAGGAATTTAAAAAAAAATTTTCCAGGATGAACGAGGTTCGAACCTGCGCCCTCTGCGTGGGAGCCCAGTGGTCTCCCTCAGAGCCATGCCGGTGCTTGAAACTGCTCTGCAAAAGGACCGTATACAGGCTTTATATCGGGAAGGAACGACATTAACATATGTAATATAGCGTGGCAGAAGAGTAAAATAACAACCTGGCATTACACAACGCGAATTCTGTAACCAGGCGTCACACAATGCGAATTGCGCAACGAGTGGGTTGTTGAATGCTTCCAGCCCATTACATAGGGCTCTGTCATTATTCTTCACCGTCATCAACCAAAGCGTCAAAAAAGTGCAAATAATGCCTTACAGGCGTTCAGCAGGTACCACGGTTCTCCGCAGAATGACGAAAAATTGAATACAATATTAATGACAAGAGATAATAATGCCAAGGGAAATATAGGAGATGTTATTTGTAATAATTGAATAATGGCTGCTTCCCTGTACTTCACCAAAATTATGATGATTTATAGCGTAGTGGGTTCCTCGCAAGTGCACTTCTGTTGGTTACCAAGGAAGCCCATAAGGATCCCATGGTCCATTTCCTCAGGGTCTCAGTAAAGTTAATTCCATCTCTCTCTCTTTCTCACGTTAACGTATGTTATAAAGCATGGTGGGAGAGTCAAATAACGACCGGGCGTCACACAATGCGAATTACGTAACTGGTGGGTCGTTTAAAGATTCCAACCCATTACAAAGGTCTCAGCCACAAATCCTCATCGTCATCAGCCGTCGCATCAACAAAGTGCACATAATGCTTCACAGATGATACCTCGTTTCTCCGCAGATTGACGAATAATGTTGGGGTGGGTGCTTCCCAACTTCACAAAAATTATGAATCGTGCCGTAGTGGGTACGTTGCTAGTGTACTTTTATTAGTAGTTGCAAGAGAGTTCATAACGGGCTCTAGAAATGCCGCCCTTCCAGCTTTCGCTGTGACTGTGCGGCGCTTTCCGCGCAGGCCTGGCGTTTTTTCGTTAGTGAGGTTTAGTTAATTAATTCTACTTATATTTCGAACTCGGCAAATACTCACCTAACCATTAAAATGTCAACGAGCAATATGTAGGCATGTTCAAATTTTCAACAACGTGCTAAGTGCGTGCTCACTTTCTTTTTTTTTTTTGGCTAATAATGAAAGCCCGCGAAATGTGACAAATGACACGTGACTAGACTGCAGCGCACATCAGGAAGCAGTCCCCTAAAAGAGGAACACTATGAGGTAGCAAGTTAAGACTGCGTTCCCACCTTTTGCGGGTGGGTGCGTAGTCACGTGTTATTTTTTTCATATTTCGTGTGCTTTCTTTATCAGCCGGAAAACGCTGCCGAAAATGGTGTACGCTGCCGAAAATGGTGCAGTAAGACATGATTTGAGCACGCCCCTATATATGCCTCACTGTCGTTTTAATCATTAGGTGAGTACTTGTCGAGTTAGAAACAAAATTGGGACAAATTAACTAAGCCCCATTTGCGAAAAAATTAGCAGTGGCTACTACGGTATACTGCGAACAATACGCACTAGGTGTGCTTCGCTTAACTTCGTTCCTCCTTTTTCAAATCGTGCTGCGTCGTAGCTGGCACGCCCTGTATGTATTCTGAAGTAGAAACCAACTACAGCGCGGTGCAAGATGTTCTATAAAGATAGGTATGTTTTTTAGAAACTGTTAGTCACCTATTTCACTCGCAAAATAGAATAGGCTCACATCTTAAAAGACGCATCCTTTATACGAAAGTAACAGTTCATAAAACATGAGAAACTACACGATGGGCTGATGAACAACCCCTCGCGCTTGGCCAAATAAGACACACAGCGGAAAGAAGACACTGCTATGAACAGCTCAGCCCAAATCTTGCAGTAGTGCGCGGCAAGGAGCGTTTAAAAAAGAAGCGCGAAGTTGTCACTTTGTCAAGCGCGCTCTCTTCATGCAGAGGCCCGTCCCGACTCTCCACGGTGGGGTGACAAGTGCATGTCGTCATATCAGAAGATTGCTGCTGTTAGCCTATATCTGACGTAAACCGAGAGCGGCGTTTGGCTGAGACGCGCTTCTTGCAACGGGGTGCCAAGCGCTCGGTAGCCTGCCAACATAACAGATCAACTACACTTGCACACAGAGGAATAACAACGGGAGAGAGCGATCGCGTTTCATCACGTCCGCTCAAGGACACGACGCTCGCTGACACAACTTCTTTTTCTCCGCGCCAGTCGACCCCTTGTAGCTTCCAGCGTGCTCATCGAGGCGAGAGAAGAGAGAAAGTGCTTAAATCCGTTCGTTCTTGACGAATTCGAGCAATTTTTTTAGCAATCGATTTTTGAAACTAAACTCCAATACTGACGTCATTCGACAATTACATGGAGAAGCGGTTCATGACCTGCCATGTATTGTAAGGCTTCCTTAAGGCCCATTTTCTCTTAAACTGCTATATGTAAAGCGTTCGCATTCGTTTCGTTTTATTCGTCGGCGTCTCCTTTTGCAATCGAACCAAACCAGTCACCCCCTGAGGAAGGGGCCGAATCGGTCCCGAAACGTCGGGCTCTCTTATACTTGGCTGGAGCTATAGTAACCTCCTAAAAGAATTATAATTCTATTTCAAGCTTAGAAGACAGCTGAGCTAGTTGGTAAGTGTTCATTTTAAAAAACGCCAGGCCTGCGCTGAAACCACAGCACAGTCACAGCGAAAGCTGGAAGAGCGGCGTTTCTAGAGCCCGTTGTAAGCTCTCTTGGGGCTACAATACAACTAGACTAGAAAGGTACCCACTACGCCATAAATCACAATTTTTGTGAAGTTGGGAAGCACCTACTAAGCCATTATTCGTCATTCTGCGGAGAAGCGAGGCACCAGCTACACGTCTGTAAGGCATTGTGTGCACTTTGTTGACGCGACGACTGATGACGATGAAGAATTATGGCTCAACCATTTGTAATGGGTTGGAAGCTTTAAACGGCCCACCAGTTATGTAATTTGCATTAAGTGACGCCCGCTCGCTATTTCCCTCTCCCGTCATGCTGTATAATATACGTTGACGTGGGAGAGAGACGGGGGCGGGGGCGAATAACTGTACTGAGACCCCGAGGAAACAGATCATGCGCTCATGGGCTTCCTTGCCAACCAATCCAAGTGCACTTGCGAGGAACCCACTACGCTATAAAGCATTGTAATTTTACTGAGACCCCGAGGAAATGGATCTGCGCTTAAAGGCTTCCTTGGCAACCAATACAAGTGCACTTGCGAGGAACCCACTACGCTCTCAATCATTCTAATTTTTGAGATGTAGGGCAGCAGGCACTGTGCCATTTTTCGTCATTTTACAGATCTGTTCTACCTGCCAAACGCATGGAAGTCATTATGCGCACTTTGTTGATGCTGTGCCTGATGACGACGAAGAATTGTGGCAGAGATCTTTGTAATGGGTTGGAAGCATTTCACAACCTTCTCGTTGCGCAATTCGCATTGTGTGACGCCTCGTTACAGAATTCGCGTTGTGCGACGCTTGGTGCTTATTTTACTCTTCTACCACACTATATTGCATATGCTAATGTGGTTCCTTCCCGACATGAAGCCTGTATAGGACCTTTTTTCCAAAGCAGTTTCAACCACCGGCATGGCTCAGAGGTTGAATACTGGGCTCCCATGCAGAGGACCCAGGTTCGAGCCTCGTTCCATCCTGGAATTCTTTTCTTATTTCGTTTTTTTTTTCTTATTTCGATCGATACTGGTTACGGACACCGGCGGCGGCGGCGGCGGCGGACAACTACGGCGCCAAAAACGGCCGGTGAAATGATCTCATAACAGCTTTCGCTGTAAAAGACAGGGTGTAAACGGTCACAAGAAAGAAGTCCACGTTTGTGGCGTCCTTACTTCTTTCTTGTGTGCGTGTTTGCACCCCCTGTCCTTTTAGAATGTATTTCAAGGGTTGACATTTTTGCATTTTTTTAGCAAACCACGCCTCTTTGGTCATAATTCTTTAAAAATAAAACAGCCGAAGAAATGAAAACTACGCTGCGTGTGTACACCATTCTAGTTCAATAGCTTGGCACTGATGTTTGGTTTTTTCTGGTAAAAAAAACTGTTTTCTGTTCTTTCACGTTGTTTTGATAATGGGGCAAACGTAACAAAAAATTGTTTTCGAGATATTGAGAGTTAAAGAGGAAAAACAGGTTTATTTCATGTTTTGTTCACAAAAAAGATGTACTGAACAATTTAACTGATAGCGACCTCCCATGTAGTCATCAAACGAATCAGCTTCTCGCTTCTTTTCTTGTCTTCTTGGTTCCCTAGCTTGCTCTGTCATATCTTCTGCCTTTCTGTTGCCCAAATACTGTCGATGGCGGTGGACCTCATTCAACCATATCACAGTGTTGCGCCTCGGTGATATGCCAAACAGCCTTGAGAAGGTTACTCGGGCCATGCTAGCCATTTTGAAAGTTAGAGTGGCTTCAAAGGTGGCAGTTCTAAGGGTTTCTATTCCAAGGAACACGATCCATTGTGTGCTCTAGAAGTGCCACGGTTCTTTCGCATTCTGTGGAGACACAGCTACTCGTAATGACAATCTTTAGAAGCTTCACATCAATCAAAGCGTAGCCATTTTCAATACAACTAACATTTTGTCCTTGCGGCGACGCAGAATGAGGACAAAGCTTACTTGCTGAAGTGGTCGCACGAGTGCTTCCGGTCTCGTTTTTATTGCTATAGCAATTATATGGACAGTCTCGGCTGGAAAATGTCCGTCCTCGTCGCCGTCATTCACCGTATATGTATAAGTATATATATATATATATATATATATATTATATATATATATATATATATATATATATATATATATATATATATATATATATATAAAAGCTACAAAGAAATACTTTCCGACGCGCGGAATCGAACGGGCGACCTCTCGTTTTGCAGCCCGCCGCGTTAGACGTTAGGCCACGACAGCGCAGTCTTTCAGCCTGCTAACGGCGAGCAATTTATACACCATGTACTTCAGCATGCTTTCTTAGTTGCCACATAGGTGGCGCGATGTGCGCGCGTGTGGTAGAGAAGCGTGTGGCGCGCTTTAAAGATCGTCGCCCCGCTCCTGCGAATGCCGTTGCTCTTCGTCCTACAGGGCGTGGTCGCTTTCGTGCGCTTATCTCGAGGAAAGAAGGGGCGGCCGGTGGGGTACTTCGCTGCGCTCGCTGCAGCGGCCGCGTTTGCGAAAGGAGCGCGCTGTTCAAACAGAAATAAGCAACAAGTGTGACAATTAGTTCGCGCTCGTCTTGTGTGTACATGTTCGTTCGTGTCGTGCGTCCTGCTTTTTGATTTTTACCAGTGCGCTTCAAGTGTCGAGCTGTGACGCATCAGTTCGCACTCATCATGTGTGCGTTCTTTTCGTGCGTCGTTTGCGCTCCAGCGACGCGCTGGCAATTTCGAGCTGCTTTCCGTTCTTCGCGTTACATTCCAATTTATTGCTATCGCATTCATTGCTTCGCCGTTGCGGCGAAACTGTGACTTTTTTGTTAGTAGCCGAAGCGTGTTCGTTTCCTATTATACGGCACTTTCTAAACAGATTCTTTGTATTGTCAACAGGAGAATATCTTTTGCCGCCGCTACAACATCAACAAAGGCGCGACTAAAGTGAACATAAGTGTGCAGAAGCGCGTCTCCATGCGCGTCTGACACGCATAAGGCAAGTGGATTCGGTAAATGCTGCGCGTGTTAAAAAAAAACGCCAGGCCTGCGCGGAAACCGCAGCACAGTCACAGCGAAAGCTGGAAGAGCGGCGTTTCTAGAGCCCGTTGTAAGCTCTCTTAGGGCTACAATACAAGTACAGTAGAAAGGTACCCACTACGCCATAAATCATAATTTTTGTGAAGTTGGGAAGCACCTACTAAGCCATTATTCGTCATTCTGCGGAGAAGCGAGGCACCAGCTACACGTCTGTAAGGCATTATGTGCACTTTGTTGACGCGACGACTGATGACGATGAAGAATTATGGCTCAGCCTTTTGTAATGGGTTGGAAGCTTTAAACGGCCCACCAGTTATGTAATTTCCATTGGGTGACGCCCGGTCGCTATTTCCCTCTCCCGTCATGCTGTATAACATACGTTGACATGGGAGAGAGACGGGGGGAGGGCGAAGAACTTTACTGAGACCCCGAGGAAATGGATCATGCGCTTATGGGCTTCCTTGGCAACCAATACAAGTGCACTTGCGAGGAACCCACTACGCTCTAAATCATTGTAATTTTACTGACACCCCGAGGAAATGGATCATGCGCTTATGGGCTTCCTTGGCAACCAATAAAAGTGCACTTGCGAGGAACCCACTACGCTCTAAATCATTGTAATTTTACTGAGACCCCGAGGAAATGGATCATGCGCTTATGGGCTTCCTTGGAAACGAATACAAGTGCACTTGCGAGGAACCCACTACGCTATAAATCATTGTAATTTTTGAGAAGTACGGAAGCAGGCACTGTGCCATTTTTCGTCATTCTATCGAGAGCCGTGGTACCTGCTAAACGCATGTAAGGCATTAGGCCACTTTGTTGATGCTGTGCCTGATGACGACGAAGAATTATGGCAGAGCCCTTTGTAATGGGTTGGAAGCATTCAACAACCTACTCTTTGCGCAATTCTCATTGTGTGAGGCCTGGTTTGAGAATTCGCGTTGTGCGACGCTTGGTGCTTATTTTACTCTTTTGCCACGCTATATTGCATATGCTAATGTGGTTCCTTCCCGACATGAAGCCTGTATAGGACCTTTTTGCAAAGCAGTTTCAAGCAGCGGCATGGCTTAGAGGTTGAATACTGGGCTCCCACGCAGAGGGCCCAGGTTCGAACCTCGTTCCATCCTGGAATTTCTTTCTTATTTCGTTTTTTTTTTCTTATTTCGAGCGATATTGGTTACGGACACCGGCGGCGGCGGCGGCGGACAACTACGGCACCAAAAACGGCCGGTGAAATGATCTCATAACAGCTTTCACTGTAAAAAACTGCACCATGTGCCTTTAAGTAGCCGGAATACGTTTTTTAAGGACCTGCTAAGCTCAGAGAAACTACCCGTTTCCATTTTTACAACGTTCACTTGAGGCAGAAATCTCACGTTGTGCACGGTCCGAGAAAAGGGGGCTTGGCTGCTTGTCAGTTATTCTCGGAAACCTGGTCCTTTTGGCTCAATAAATACGCGAAAAAAGTGTGTGAGGCACAGTATATTGTTACGGAAGGCCTTCTCAATCCAAAGAAGCAAAACAAAACATTTTTAAAGTTTCATCCTACTCTGTGTCCTTAAAACCTTCGCGACACTCACTCCTACATGCAGGGGAGGCGTAGAGACAGTCCGTGATTTTGAGGTGCCTTCACTACTCGCTTTAGTAATCAAAATTCGCATTTTTAATGTTCATGTCATTTTTTTATTTTCTCAAATAGGTCATTTTATGTCTAATATTTATTAAGCAAAGACTAAGAAGAGCATGCGTCCCTGGCATTCTGTGCGTTGCTCACGGCATGATTCTTTCGACATTCATAAGCGATTTGTTGGAAGAGATCGAACTGCAATACTTTTATGGGGTAAGTTTCTTCGCTCTGTTCTCAAATTCTTGTTAAATAATGCATGAAACTGACTCATCGAAGTATTAAAATTAAACTATCGGAGTACTGTATTGAATGCGATGGTTGTGCTTACAGCCCAAAAACTTCAGTTTGATATTTTGACCGCACAAAAAAGACGAGGACAGAGGGAGGTACAGTAAGCACCAACTAGGCCAAACGCAAGTTCTCCTAAAAAACTTCAGCTCCCTGTCCTAACATTTAAAGACCAGTGGCCTTGCCGACCTCTAGGTCGTCCCTTTTGCTACTTTGCATTACGGAAAGAAGGTAACCTAAGTAATCATCCACTAATAATGTTCCGCGGGAAAATATTTTTAGTGCCACGAACCACTAGTAGCACTCCTGTTTCTCTTTGAAGCACTTCCGGTCCGTCAATTACGGTTTTCCGAATATTCAGAAAATTTGTTTTTAACATGAAAACTGTACGAAATCGGTGCCTCTGGTCCAAGCTAAGAGTTACATTGGATACATAATGTTACGGTTCGATTGAGGTTACCTGTGTTTATTTACATATGAGGGAGGCAATGATAGGTGGTGATGGCCTCCATAGGTCGAACCAGCTGACCTCCTCTTCTTTCTCTTCCGTGGCTTATACAATGACCCGACTCACACCGTAGCAATATTACATCAGAGCTTTATTTCAACTGTCCGGATTTATTTAAAGGGATACTGAACAAAAATTTCGCCGCCGAGTTAAATGGCCCAATTGAAAGATTGGTTGCTGAAGTTTGTTGAAACAACCTTCATTTCAGCCAGAGACTAGCAGAAAAAAATGAATTTATTGCATGTTTCGCAAATTGGCGCGTCTAGCGGCCGTGCCGCGAACTAGAGAGGAAGTGACGCGACACTCGGCGGTTACTGACTCGCCAACCGTGCTCGCAGCAAAGTCGCTTACCAATCGACATCGCAAGCCGCCACCCGCTGCCACGCGTCTCTCTCGAAACGTGTTTTCACGGTCGGGAAGGTGTTCTCCGTGCGTGTTCTCAACCGGCAGCCAACGACTCCATTGCCGCGCTCTCGGCCGTAAATTTGTTTTCTCAAGCGGAGCTTGCGCCCACATCTACAAATCTGCCGTTTGTGTTGTGCGCTGCTATGTAATGTGAACGGTGAAGCACCTGGCGCAACGCAGAATGCCTCACCGCTGTTCTGCGCTAGGCTGTGCGAAAAGCAGCCTCGAGAGAGACAAGCCCTGTCATGCCTTTCCGACATAGCCGAACCTTCCAAGGACATGGATTCGCGCAGCGCGCCCATCGCAGCCAACATGGGCGCCTTGAAAGCGTTACTTTTTGTGCTCCGAACACATCGAGGATAGTGACTATAACTCACTGTATAAATTGCTGGTCCCGGCTGCCGACTTACGTTGGGCGATGGCGGCTCGTTTGGCTCGTCGTCCTCGCTGTCGCTTGACGAAGCAGAAGGGTCAGACCGCGCATGTGGTTGTGCTTGGCGCATCCGTTTTGGAGACCTGTCGAACTCGGAGTCACAATCACCGCTCGTGGAACCACTGTCACTCGCACCTTCAATCTTGCGCGCTCGCGACACGCTCGGTAGTTGTAGTGTTCTTTTAGATGTGAAGCATCTTATGGCGTAGTTCAATCCGGTGGTGATGGTGGTGTGCGGCGTAACCACCTTTACTGCGCATGCGCAAGCCCTCTCCACACACCTCACCTCCCTCTCAGCTCCCCTCTCTCCTCCCCCTCTCCACTTCCCATTTCCCCCTCCACTTTCCCCTCACCCTCTCCACTTCCTCTCCCCCTCTCCACTCCCCTTCTGAAACGCGGGCTCTACATGCCGAAACGCTGCTTCGCATCGCCTCATGGTCCCCTTTAGCGGGAGATGTTTAGGAAGAAACGCTATTTTGTCTCCATGTGGGGAAAAGGGGACTAGGCGCAGCGCCACACCAGCCAACCCAAGCCACCCTCGGTTCTTGAGAGGAGAGGTGGAGAAAGGGAAGTGGCAGGGCAGGAGAGAGCGTGCCGGTTGCCCCCCTCTTGCTGAAGCATTCGACGTCACGGCCGTCGACAAGCGCACTGGCGTGCAGCCGCCGCGCTCTCACAATCCACTAAAATTACGGCCAACTGCTCGAAATTACGAGACATAAACACTGTTTATAGGAACAGTCATGTCGTCCGAGTCGAATGTAAGTGTTTTCGTAGATTTTTCAAATTTTTGTTCAGTATTCCTTTAATAATACATATTTGATCGAGTTCGTTGAAAGATTGCGATTAGCTGGGGTGATTGCGGTACCTGGCGGGTCATATCTCAACCCCGCCCTCCTTTCTACGTGACCTCTGAGATCCGTTTCGGCAGTGCGCGAAACACATTGTTAACCCAAGGAATACACCAGGGCTCTGAATTCCGAAGTGCGAGTGGCACTACCAGACACCTAAGTGAAGGAGTAGCGTCGCCTCCAAAATTTTATTTTACATTTTTTTTTAGAATATCTGCACGACTTTTCACTTTGAAAGGCTATCCGTGCCATACGTGGGTATATGATGTATATCCGCTTCCATTGTATTTCCCTGTCATACTATTAATATTGTGCGCGCAGTACGTTATCGTGCGGCACGCAACAAACTCGTGAAGTGCTTTTCAGCGGTTACCGTCTCCATTTCACGCTCACTACAGCTTGAATAAATATACCATTATGGTTATCATCAGACGGAAACATCATTATGCGCACTGTCACCTGACACTATGTTCATCCTCACTTGCTTAAGGACTGTTCTGAGAAATCAACTTGAATTGGTCCTTTCCTCTTTTTCTCAGCCATCAAAATGCATTTTTAGCATTTACTCTGCCAAGAAGGGGACTGTGCTGATATGCGGCGCGTTCATGGCTTTCGGGAACTTTATGCTGTGCGGCTTTGCTTACTTGCCACGCGTGCAACAGAGTCCCAAGGTATGAAAAGTCTTTTTACGTATTTGTCTTTTGCTGACGAAGTACTCGCTTTTTATTACAGTGGCGTACTTACCACTTTCTAGCGCTAACAAGATTGATTTTCGTTATACAGCGGCTTTAAAACATTTCAGAATATTTGAATTATGCCTAGCTTCGGAAAAAGAATTGAACAGATTCGACGCATTTTGCAAATAACTTTTCTCCATAATTTTCTGCACAACGTATTCGTCCTTTCAGTATGAATTTTTCGGTGTTGAACGGCCGGCATACAAGCGCCATCGTCACACATTTAACTTCATAACTATTTCGAATTTAGCAGAGTGTAACATTGGCCGAGTTGGTGTTTAGCTCAACCTATTATTTGTGGTGCAACATAAAACGACGAAGAAAAAAGAAGAGGAGAGAGGATATGGCGCACTATCCAGTGTTTTCTCGATCTTATTTTTAGTTGTCAGTTGCGCCACAAATATTTCGATAACATATTTTGACTTGATGTTATATATTCGTAATGTTAAAAACGAAATTCTGTTATTATTGACACCGAATGAGCACTGTACTATGCTCATAACTAGAACCGAGTGCCAGCAAGTTTGAATTCTCATGCTAATTGCTTTACGATGCAGCACTTCAGAAAGGAGACAACCATGTAATCGAAGCTTTCTTTGTGCTCGTTTTTTATTAGTCGAGTGCAAAATGGCTACGAGTGTGAGCTAAGGAACTCAGACGCAAGCAATCGAATCTACCTTTACCCTATGTGGTCCGTTGTCGGGCTCCTCCTGCCCGTTAAGCATGGCCGCAGCGATCCGCTGTCGGGCGTCACACGCCGTCCAAATATAGCTGAAAGACATGGGCATAATATCAACTGCGAAACTAAACATCCTATCAGCTATGGTTCTTGCACAGTTGTTGCTTTTCATTCGCTGTGTTCAAAACTGGAGCACAACTTCTGTAAAGTGGGTAAAAGTAGCGTACCGCTTATGTTTAATATGGTGTACAGCTCCCGTGCTTCTCTAAGTGCACAGTGAGCACCTAGTAGATTGATGAAAATGGCGTGTCAAACATATCACCAAATCTTTGCTGGACACCAGGTTCTCAGTAATGTTCCGATCATTGTAACGCAGCGCTCTTCAGGAGCGCTGATTCTGCAAGTATGAAGCTTCCATGGCGATATCTCGTAATGCCGGAGAAGAGGCTTCCACAATACAATAGTGCGCATATTCCACTAAATAAACCCAATAGAAAGAGAGCCAACGTTTGCCGCCGCGAACTTAATGTTGTATTTGCTTTCCTTCTAAAAGACTTCGTGTCAAAAGAAATAAAACATTGGCCAGAAATGGATGATTGGTGGGCTTTTTCTAAATAATATATCACCTGCTACTTTAAGAAAAAAAAACAGTCCACAACACGCGAACGAACACATCAAGTGCATCGTCACGTTTAATTCGAAAAAGTCACTGTTTTCTATTACATAAAAGGTACCTATATGGTAATTGCTACCTCTACAGATACGCACAGCTCTATGTAGAAACTGAAGGATTGTGCGTGGAATTATTTTTATTTGCATATTCGTTATATTTTTTTTTTCAGCGCACGAAACAGCAGGACATGGATGGATTTTCACCATTTTCAAATGTCATTGTCAGGGTTGCATATAAGTGAGTAGCCTAATCATGTTACGGAACATTTGTATTCAATTCAGCCATCATATGAGGAAGCTTTAGCACTAAAGAGGAAACTTAATGCAGGTTTAAAATAAAAAATACCTCTTTTTTGGACCTCTATTGCATTATTTCAATTATGTGTGAACTTAGTGCAGAGTTGCTTTGAAGTATAATATTTCGCCATCTTAAATTTTTAGAAGATAATTCATTATCATCCTCTATTTATTCCTTAGGGGCCTTGTCCGGCATTAAGTAAGGTGGAAGACAAAACAGGACAAAAGATTGCATTGAAGAACTCATTCTGGAGCACTTTTCAGGCTTCAATAATTATCCAATACCCACAAAAATAGGTCTTCATTCCTATTTATGCTTGATATGTTTTCTCCGAGCTAATGTCTTTCATCTGTTTCTCAATTTCATGCGTGTTTTTTTTTTATTTCTTTTACGCAGGCATTTTAGGAACACGCTTTTTCGATTAAAAGTGGTCACAGAGGATATACCGAGGCTCACTCGACGAGTCCGCTGCAGTTTACACACAGAAAAGGAGAGCAAGAAATTTATAAAACAATCGTAAGTATTGTTCTCATAAATCTGCCGAACCAGATTGCGCTGAGGCATCGATAGACGCACGTGCTTGTGCATATTCTTGTTTATATGTATGAAACATGAAGCAAACTAAAGAGGTTAACTATTGCAGCGGACAATTGTATTCTAAAAGCACAATAAATGTACTCTATGCTGGAAAAAAATCTTTTAAAATGTGAATTCATGAACAATTCATGAACAATTCAACAAGAATTCAACTCGTACAGTCATCTGGTGCGCGAGCATGGATCTATTTTACACCTAGGTAATGAAGCTGTTAGACGAGGTAAAGCTCAGAAACATCGCCTCGGAACGGGTCCTCAGTAACAATTAAAGGACAGTGAAATATTAAATCAGCTTATACAGCAAAATCATTCTTCCTGAACACTATTAAGTATTAGTTCCGCCCTCGCAGGTTGGTTATTAGAGGAGGAAATGAAAGTCGTAGTTTCACGTTTCAGTTTCGCATTGAAACCGGTACGTCAATTTCGCTGGGACGTCATGAATTTCAAAGTATTTCTGCGCATTTAACCGCATTGGTTCGATGAATATTTTTTTGCGTTTTACTTTGTGTCCCTAAGACGAGAGTGTAAATCATTTTTATTGACAAGCGATTACCCTAGCAGACGCCGTCAAAATCTATTACGTCTGGGCGAGCTGGTACGAACTCCAGGGCGACATCGTTACCTATATTTTCTTTTTGCGCGTCTTCTGGCCGCAAAAGGGCTGCTGTCGCTAGTGTGCAATTGAAATTTACTAATGCGAGAAAAATATGTTCTCTTTTGTTTGTCTTTAACAAAAATAAGCGGAAGACCATCTCGCTAAAAGAATGCTGGTTGTTTAGCGCAACGCGTTGAGCTGCACACGGGCCCTAAAAGTAATGACACCCTGGCATTTGGCATGTTGAGAGTTCGCAGGGCCTCTGAGCTCATTTTGCCATTGCACCTGCGGCAAATGAGCTCCTAGATCTTGAACGCACGTTACCCGATCTTGGATGTATGCTGCGGTTGGCGGTAAAGTTAGGTGAGCCGACAGGGCTACTGACTTTTGATAGGTGGAAACAATGCGCAGTGTGCTTTGCTGAATATATGAAAACAACAAGCATATCTCGTTCACCTTGTGATGCGTCGACGGGTATGACACGGACCGAAAAAATGAGAGGAAACACAGTGTGAATCGCGAACTAACAACTCCTTTATTTCGAGAATGAACTGACTGGTGTACAAGAAAGAAAGGAGGAAGAAGAAAATGGGGGGAAATTCAGTAATCAAAAGACGGTACACACACAAATAAGGCATATCAGCCTGTTAAGCAGTGCTGGCGACACGTGTCATGTGTTATGTATGCGGTAAAGTGGTTGCCCTCAAAAAGTCAATTTCTTTTTGAGAGAGGGCGATCGAGGGAGTGCTAACGCACCCTTCGCAGATGTGCGTAAGAAACGCTTCGGAAATTTCAATCTCTGTCTGATCGAAAGAGCGCGCCAAAACTTTTGTGTGATGGAACATCGCCGTGCACATACATTCTGTGCAGTGGGAAGCCAAATGGCCAGGCTGTGTCAACAGCGAAACAGCGTCATTATGCTCTTTAAGTCTCTCATTAACGCACATCCCGGTATGGCCTAAGTAAATCCTATTACAGGAGAGGGGAATGCCATTCACAACGCCCTCTGAGCATTCGACAAATTTGTTTTTGTGCTTAACACTGCAGCCCGTTTCCTTTCTTCCGCTTGCACATTTTATTGACTCTTTTGCAAAGCCCTTTTAGCTTCTTTGACTATACAGTTCCTCCACGTTAAAATAATTTTAAACAAGCATGATACCTGCTGGGCATATAATCCAAGGGCAGATAGGGAACTACTTAGCTTCGATTCTGGGCAGTCGAAACTGGTAAAAAGAGGAGTTGCTTTCCTCTGTACGCAGAAAGTTATCAAAAAAGTCACAGTTTCGCCGCAACGGCGAAGCAATGAATGCGATAGCAATAAATTGGAATGTAACGCGAAGAACGGAAAGCAGCTCGAAATTGCCAGCGCGTCGCTTGAGCCCAAAGGACGCACGAAAAGAACGCACACAGGACGAGCGCGAACTAATGCGTCACAGCTCGACACTTGAAGCGCACTGCTCAAACATAAAGCAGGCGCACGAAACGAACGAACAGGTACACACAAGACGAGCGCGAACTAATTGTCACAGTTGTTACTTATTTCTGTTTGAACAGCGCGCTCCTTTCGCAAACGCGGCCGTTGCAGCGAGCGAAGCGAAGCACGCCACCGGCCGCCCCTTCTTTCCTCGAGATAAGCGCACGAAAGCGACCACGCCCTGTAGGACGAAAAGCAACGGCGTTCGCAGGAGCGGGGCGACGATCTTTAAAAGCGCGCACATCGCGCCATCTATGTAGCCACTAAGAAAGCATGCTGAAGTACATGGTGTATATAAATAGCTCGCCGTAAGCAGGCTGAAACACGGTGCTGTCCTGGCCCAACTTTTAACGCGGCGGGCGAGAGGTCGCCCGTTCGATTCCGCGCGTCGGAAAGTATTTCTAAATTATTTTTCTTTGTGGCTTTTCTATATAAATTCATACTTTTACATATATGTTGAATGACGGCGGCGGCGACGGGGACGGACATTTTCCAGCCGAAACTGTCCATATAATTGCTATCGCAATAAAAAGTCTTGCTCTCACACGGTACCGGCCATCCTTGAAGCACAGGCTATCAGGTTAAAAAAGGAGTCGTTCCCTGATAAGGTTATTTGCTCTTAGAAGAACAGAAAGTCGGGTGAGTTTGTAGTGATCCATGGAGGTACCTGTAAGCGCAAAACACACAAAATACACAAGAAGAACTGAACAAGACGAGCGCTCAGTTGCTGACAAAGGCCCTTGCAATCGCCGCCACTGGTAAGAAGGAACAAACTTCGAGGACTAGTGGGATCTTGGAACGACCAGTTGCCATCCCTTACATCAAAAATGTCTATCATAGAATTACGAAAGTAATGCCGAATTTTGATGTAGATCTTGTTTTTTGCAGCGCCAAAGAAGCTAAAAGGGCTTTGAAAACGAGTCAACAAATGTGAAAGCGGAAGGAGGGAAACGGGCTGCAGTGTTAAGCACAAAAATAAATTTCTCGTGTGTACAGAGGGCGTTGTGTATGGCACTCCCCTCTCCTGTAATAGGATGTACGTAGGTCAGACCGAGAGGTGCGTTGATGAGATGCTTAAAGAGCATAATTACGCTGTTTCGCTGTTGACGCACTCTGGCTATTTGGTTCCTCACTGCGCAGAATGTAAGTGCACGGCGATGTTCCATGACACAAAGGTTTTGGCGTGCTATTTCGATCAGACAGAGATGGAAATCACCGAAGCGTTTTATATGCACACCTGCGAAGGGTGTGTTAGCAATCCTTCGATCACCCTCTCTCCAAAAGAAATTAACTTTTCGAAGGCAACTACGTTACCGCATACATAACTAAAATTTATTGACACGTGTTGCTGGCACTGTTTTACAGGGTGATATGTTTTTTGTATGTGTGTGTACCAATTTCCCCCCATTTTCGTGTTCCTCCTTTCTTTCTTGTACATAAGCCTGTTCATTCTCGAAATAAAGTAGCTAGTTTGGGCATCACCATGTCGACTCTCGTTTTTTCCGTCTGTATTATACCTGGCGGCCCATCACCAGATGGAGACTTAACATCTATAGCCCCTGTTGCAGCCTCATAAGTAAAGGCCGGATTTTTATGCACTAAAAAAGCTCGTTTTAGGCGCCAAAAATAGGCCGGCAAAACAACGTTTAAGGCCTCGAATGTAGTAAATATAGGCGCAAAACTTTCACGTAAATGCAAATAATTTCAAACGAAGACGTGCGCGACCTTTGTCTACGACAGGAAAACAAAAATGTTATTGCTTAAGATGGCACAAGGGCGCCAACATTTGAACATAGCGTGCTTTGTCCCGCACGGTTCGCACTCCCGTGTTGTGCAGAGTGAGTCGAGTGTCCACTGTCGAATCAACACACTCCTGATTGTCTTTTCGGCATGACTGAAAAGTGCAGAGCAGGAACATACGGCGAGATTGCTAAAAGACCAGAAGGGAAAGATTTCTCCGATTGGCCGGGTCGAATTGCGCAGAGCCAATTTCTCCTCTGGCAGTGAACCACTGGCGTAGCCAGGCGAGGGGGGGAGGGGGAGGGGGTTCAACTTCCCCCTCCCCGCAAAGTTTTCAGTTTTGCGTGTGTGTATATACACGCACACATACAAACGCATGCGCGAATATATATAAAGTATGGTTGTCCCCCCCCCCCTTCCCCCTGAAAAAGATTTCTGGCTACGCTACCGCAGCGAACACCTTAAAAAGTAAATTACAAACAAAACAAAAGCTGTGTGCACATCAATCACATTTTTCTTTCTTTTTCGCTCTTCACAATCCTTTCCACTGATGGCTCTCCGCGGTTTCGCATTCGGCAACCGCTCGGGCCATGTCAGCGCGGTGGCGAATGCTCGCCGGCGTGCCCCGCTTCACTGCTGCTAGCGGTTGTTTCCGGGAGTTGGTTGAAAAAGAGGACTAGGTGGAACCCCATAGTTCCCAACATTCAATCTTACGCGGTAACATGAATAACGGTCTCAAACAGCACCCGGGAGCGAAACTTGAGGCTAAACAGCGTTCATATAAGCACCAATTTTGAAAATAGGCATTTATAAGCATTTAGGCACGAACACGAAAAATAGGCAGTTATAGGCACTATAAAAACACTATAAAACCCTTCTTAACCTCGAAGTCATGCTCATATATCAAAATGGCGCGATAGGAGCGCAAGGAACAAAATAAGCATTTGCCTAAAATCCGGTCTCTACTTATAAGCATTTCTCACCATTCATCTCACAGGCAAAGTTTGAGCAGCCCATGCCGTTTCTACTACTTGGTGCTAAAGAACGCCTGGAAGGAACTGTACTGGTCGAATTCATTGACGCTTCTCTTCTATTCATCACTTCTTCTCAGAATACCGCTGTTTGTGTGAGTTGTGTTTCTTACCTGCATTTACATTTCCTTACTCCAAAAACTGAAGTTGGTTCTGCGGATTTTCTACCTAGTCGCAATTTTGTTGGCTTTCTAAAACGTTGCGGATAAATTACTGCAGTTTATTAAGTATTTCGGCAAAGTGTTATGGCTTCTCTTTTGTGTTATTGCGATGAGGAACTTACATTTTTGCACGCAGCTTCACAGGTTTTCCTTTTTTCGCATTTGTAATAAAAAAATCACAGCGTATCCGCGAGGTGAATGATGATGAGTGGGGCGAAGCTCCGGCGGGAATCATCGGTAAACCGTGGAACTCTTCCATAAAATTCGCCCAGTACATCATATAAAGAGTGTGAAACACCGTGTATATATTAAACATCAATCTTTTATTGTACTGTTGGTTTACGTGCTCCCTTCATTATCACCGCTTTGTGATTGGTGAAATGCAAGGAAATTGTGCGCTCCCGAGCGAAAGAGAAAGCGCGCCAAGAGCGTCTGCGTTGCCCGCTCGCCCTGTGAGAATTAACGGCAAGGCTAGAGGGAAGACATGACGCGCGTAGCGTTCCTCTTCGCGTTCCACGACGCGAGGTCGGTAGCATGCCCAACGAAAGCCAACGAGCAAGTGCTCCGGCTTCGCATCGCCTCATGGTCCCATTTAGCGTACCAAAACTAAACATCTTGCTCAAAGTGTGCTTTGCGTTTTTCATAGAAATAATTTCTTCATCATGTACATTAAGACGAAAAGTTGAAAGCTCACTAAAGTGTATCGCCCGCAAAGTGTGTCTGTAGTGTGATTTCACTCTCGTACGGCAGGGTCCTCGCGCCGTTGCCGATCCACCTCCGCCGTTGCCGATCGGGCCAGGTGGCTATATACTACTACTACAGAGGAGGGAACGACCCACACCCTAAAGAGCTTCGCCCCTAAAATTATCCCATATCTAGTAGGAACCAGGCTGTGTGTGACATTCTTATATCAAAAGCTACTGATAGAGTAAGGCATACTGTTGTTTGTAAAATTGAACTAAATTGCTACTCCTGATGAACATGCTATCTGTGCAACAGGTGTAAACACTATACATCGAAAGAAATTACCATATATACTGATTCAAGCTACTCAAAACGAAAACAAGCAATGTCTGATGGCATCAAATGGCGAAAACGTCATACAACTGTATTCATGCACATATCACTACACATATCAGAGTCAAAATCATTTTCACAAGTCCTTGTGCATAATGAACTGAAACGAATGGCAAGTGTACTTCATTATCAGATATCTGGACATGAGAACACAGTTAAAATTATGTCTCATTCGTGAAAGATTTTGCTAAGAGGCAAAAGACTCTGGCAGCCCTTCTATTATTTCACGTACATGTCCCCATTGTAAATACTAATTTGCAATCATCGCTCTCATTGTAGGCAAACTGAGGGGACTGTCGTGAGCTACATATTAAATCTGATTTATTATCGTCTAAACATTCGACAGCAGTCAAGGGTCTCTTAATTAAAGAGAGCGTGATTAAAGGATTGTATGTTGTAACGTCTTGGAAACTTTGTGACCAGATCATAACCTTTATATACGGTGCAGTTCTGCTATCAGGCTGAGCATAAAAAGCATGACACCGTGTGCAGAATGCGTAACGCTTCATAAAGCTTTTACCAAGCATAGCTAGTCTATTGGTTACTTCAGCTTCGACATATTTCCACTTCCCTGCACAGCGGCTTACTAGCTGGCACCAGTTACTTCTCCTTCTATCAGTCTGTCATTCTACTCTGTGCGTCGTGCGTCGCCGAATGCCTCGTGTCAAGCCTACAGTCTTATTTCACGGTTCAGAGCCAGCTAAAAGCGCAGCTGTTGCTTCAGACTGCTGTGTTCGAAAAGGTAAGCGCTGCATTTTTACCACAGGCACAACCCTTCACATTTTGCAAACCATCAGAACAAATTTATTGTACGACTGACTGACAAAACAGTCATGTTTGATCAGTTAATGTTTCCTTTTTTTGCGCGCGTTTTCTAACCGTTAAGAAAATGATGATTCTTATATTAACCTTCAGTAGGCGCATTTGTAAGATCTATGCAATCAGTGCATCGTCAACAAAACAAAACCTTCCAGAGTCCTTAATTGGCTGGCTCTTTTCTCACTGTTAAACACGGCGCATTTTGAAGTTCGATAGAGTTATTTAATGATATCCGCGTTGTGCGCAGCCGAGTGTCTTCTGTCCGCCATGCTCCCATTAAAGCGCATTTAACATGAAAAATACCTCCTAATCAAACACGATCAGAAATTACATGATTTCTCTAGCAGTGCACGTCAGAACATGATTGTTTTATCAATGTCTATGGCTGTCCAACATGAAATGTTTACCTCAAAAAACTTGGAGGACGCTTGACCTTCACTTTCGAGAGTAGAACGCGATAGCGTAGTCGCACCGTATTCGCATCGCCCACCCAATCGCTAGCCTGCCTTCACTTCTCGGTGGACACCAAAACAGTGACGCAAGGAAAGTGCGGACGCCCACCTGCCACACGACGGGGCGATGCCATTTGAAAGCGCGCCCCGTGTGCCGTTTGTGCCATCTCGCGTGTGATAATGAAGCCACTGAAGAACCCCCAAGACGCGCGCACCACCAACGCTATATCGTGCATACAAATACCTTGCCGTTAGTATACTGAATGATATATGGCTAAGCACGTCGCGCCACGAAGCGAGTGGTCACAGGTTCGAATCTCCGGCATTCCAACCGAACAATTTTAGCACGAAAGTGTTTTATGCCAGGGTCCATCAAGACTTTCATGACGTATTTCCGTCACGGAAGTACGTCAGCAAAATGAACCCCATCAGATGGCGAAGAAAAAAAAACTAAGAAAAAGTTTCGTTAACGGGAGTCGAACCCATTACCTCTCGGTCCGCTACGATGGCTGGCTGGCGGTGAGCCCGCTGAGCTACCGCCACATTTTTTTTTCTTTATTACTGGCTTGGCAACTGAGCTACTGCCACACATATTACGGAGGCTACATGAACGCGCCTTTTATCTTTCACACTTTCCTGTCGCAGTGCTCATGGATTGATGGATGGATACTATGAGCGTCTCCTTTATAACGGGGCGGCGACATCTGTGCCACCAGGCACGAAAAAAAAAACGCGCCGTTGCTACGACCGTCCATTCGGTGCGTTTCCAATACAAGTTTAATTTCGTCAACGCTTTAACACACCGTGAGGTGGCAGCTTCTGCCGAATTAAGCCTCACTCATAGCATCCATCCATATAGAAAAATAGCTCTCCGACGTTCGCCTGGCTGTCGCACCGCGTTTCCCGCTCGCCCTGTGAGAAGTAACGGCCAGGCTCGAGGGAAGACACGACGCGCGTAGCGTTTCTCTTCGCATTTCACGACGCTTTGATGGGGTGCATATCGAGTATCAGTGTTTATTATGTGCTTGTTGATGGCATCTTTGCGCGGGATTAGCCATATGCGGTGTCCGCGTATATGTTGACTTTCAGCTACCGCATGGGTTAAATCATGATCATGGGCGTTAGTCGTCGGTACGGAGATGTGCCACTAGGCGTCAACGTGAGTGAGATGCGTCCAGATCAAGCGATACTATGTCTGCCAAACAGTAGACATTGTACTAGCTCTCATATACCATTGCACTGTAAACAATAAACTACTTCTGTGACGGCACGTTTCACTTTCGTGCTATACCGATTCCTATGACGGAGGGATCAGCCATCATTGTTAATACGTCTTTATTTGCATCTGCATCAAATTTTCGCTCACGGACAACGTCTTTGGCCCAAAGACGCCACCGCCGACACCGACACCGAATTTTCAGCGAAAGGTGTTCCTTGGCGCTATCGCGTAACAAGGCGCAAACACAGCAAAACTTGTCGTTGGGCACTATTCAATATAAACAAACTCGCTTCGGCTAGAACACCAAATGCTTTCATAGCTAGTGGAGTGTCAGTATTTATACGGCACTGTTCTTCATATGTAAGGCAAGCAACATTTGGGAAGTAATGCATTTTCTGTTCCCTCAAGTTGCTAAGGTCGCATACGTAACCCGACCTACACCTTCCGTTGTATTCAGTAGAACCAGCATTGTTGTGTTCCGACCGTTCCTTGCCCCGGCTTTGTCGGCGCTCCCCTAGAGAAGAAGCTTCTCGTGAAGGCTAAGAGGAATCCGCGTACAAGCTGACTATGCTCATTAGAGAACCGGACGACAACGAGTGCTTGAATGAACGCAGACGAAATTTACCTTTCTCAGTACGTCCTCTGTTAGGCCGCGCGCAAAAATTTCACCATCAACACGGGCAGTACTGAATAAGAACGGTGGAGGTAATGAACGGAGGCAATCTAAGTTGTAAAATTAGCGCGCTATCACACTCAAGCACCCGTTAGTGCGCTACAGCTATTCTTTTTTAAGTGCGGAAATTTGATGTAGAATGCAATTCATTCAGGCCCAAAGTAATCTTAAAGTGTAATGGTATACTTACAGAAGCTTCATTTCTTATACGGAATTATATCATGTGTGTATAAGTGGAGCGTAACGGTAGTTGTTGGTTTTGTGATCTACCTTTGTGATCATGTACCGATAATGGCCCACTTACATATTTTCATGGACAGCGATATTTTACTACAACAAAAATGAGTTCGAGTTGAGACTAGTTGAAAAACCAGTTGAAAATGGCGTAGCTTAATCTCACTGTGTTATATTCTCATTAATATAGCGTAAAGATGTGATGAATCGCTTGATGATAGCCACGATAATGAATGCTAGTTATAATCAAGGTTTTATTTGTCGGATGTGTCATACTTGTCTCGTCTGCAGGTTACGTGCCTGTCGGCCACTGCCCTCGCAGAGAGTCCTGCAGGCCATGTGACCTCGTTATTAGCTGCCGACTAGCTGGCTCGTCGCAGTGTCGATTTATTACCTACCGAAATGCTTTAATGGGCTTCGTGTGTGTGCCCATTGCACTGGTTTTGCTTGGTGCGCGCATGGGAAGTGTAGCGGCGTTCGCCTGTCTCCTGTGGCTCGTTGTCATCGCGAGCGCCTCGCTCTCTATGGAACCACTGCTTGACAAGTACTGCGTGAGTAGTTCTATACTTTTTTTGTTTATATGTGCGGCCAGTTTGACTGTACTGTTCAAACTTAGCTACTACCTAGTCAGAACGGCATAATTACTTCTTGCATCTATAAAACTAATGAACGATGTTAAATTAAAAAGTCAGCGGAATGGATTCATAAACACGTAGTTACCACAAAAACGCAGCGATTCAGAGGTTGCTGCATGCGAATTTCCAAAATACAAATTCTCTGGTTTTGGTTGCGAAAGCCACGATGTAACTGTGAAGCATATCGCAGTGACGTTCTGCTGATTAATTTTTCCCATCTGGTTTTTACAGCGGCCGCTGTTATGGGATACTTCGAATTGCCTAATATTGGTGGCGATGTCGTCTGGCCCCGCCTGTGTCCGTTACAGCTATCACGCATAACGGGACAAAATTATTGAAGTTCCGGTGCGACCAAACGCTGGCACTCTGCGTGGGATTGAGTAATCCTACCACAGAGCTTCGCCGTTGCTTCAAGCCTCACCACAACAAAACACGCTGTAGAGGTCCACTGTCGCGCGTGGACACGAGTGCGCAGCTGCGTAGATGCAAACGTGCTGGAAGACGCATTGAAACGCGCTGGGTGTTACGCCATGTGAGTTACGGCACGAGTAGGGGCTTTAAAGACGGCCACCCATGATAAAGAACTCAGTCACCATCAATCCTCAGCAGCAGCTGCTGCGTGTTTGTGGGAACAGAAATGCGCACATGACTTTGCAGTTGCATAGTAAAACTTCAGGTGTCACACCGTATACGAAACACTTGATGGATGCGCGCGTTAAAGGTGGCCAATCGTTAAAGGGGTCATGTCACAATTCATTATCGTGAGTAGGAACTCATGCGCAGTATAAACAGTGACGTTCTATCCCACGAGGAAGCCACCTGCCAAGCTACGTAGTTACGCACGCTGCAGTTGCACCTATATAGGAATCCACTAGGACCACGCCATGTTAATTGCTCAGTGCGACGGCATTTAAAGGTATCCGACCGGCACAGCGCGCCCTGCTGCGATTCATCATCAGCGGCCCGGCCATGCTTCCTCTATGACCTGTTAAGACCAGCGCGTTCCTGATAGCAGCGCGCACTCTGCCACAGCTCTGCTTCCCATGTAACTTGTTACAATGCAATTGAATTCCATTCAATATTATTTGGGGTTTAACGTCCCAAAACCACGATATGATTATGAGGGACGCCGTAGTGCAGGGCTCCAGAAATTTCGACCACCTGGGTTCTTTAACGGGCACCTCAATCTAACTTCACGGGCCTCAAACATTTTCGCCTCCTTCGAAAATGCAGACTCCGCGGCTGGGATTCGATCCCGCAACCTTCGGGTCAGCAGTAGAGCGCCATAAAGACTAGACCACCGTGGCGGAGAGAATTTTATTTTAGTACCAACTAGGATTTAGTACCAACTTAGTACCAACTAGCCCCTGTGGCCGCCTTCTCAGCATTTATTTTCCCATCTTAGAAGACATATGGAGGGATTGTAGATCAATCGCCCAAGGGCATCTTCACGAGTCTACAAACCTGATGTTGAGCAGGGGGCAGTGTGTCTCTAAACAGCTATGCACCCGTAATCTCGTAATACAAAGCCACGATTGATCGTCACCAGCAGTAGCAGCAGCAACAACAACAGCCGCATCAACCTCAGCGTATTCAACGTACGAGGAGTCACGCATGTGGCTGCGAGGTGTGCACGCTCTTGGAGGAGCGGGGTATTCCACCTAGCCTCACGCCATATTATATTTGTCCTTTCTGCGCGTTTTCTCTGGATGGTGATGGTAGCGGCCAGCTGGACGGCACCGTATACCACTCCACCTCTCCCTCCGCTCCTCTTCCAAAAGTTCACACGATTCCTTACACATTCGCTTAACACGACAGCGAGGCGAAAGCAGTCTTCCTCTTTTTCTTCTCGCTCAATTGTATTGACCCCCCCTCCTTTCCGAAAGCTTTCGCTCCTCACGTGGCTTTGCTTGGCCTCCGCGATCGGTCCACCTTTGGCCAAGCGACGATGTCATCTGATGAGGCCATGTTACGTAACGTTATGCGATCTCGTAATAGCAACAAACTAATGACGTCACACGTTCCGGCGTTAGATGACGTCATGATGACA
Organism: Rhipicephalus sanguineus; assembly: GCF_013339695.2. Taxonomy (NCBI): domain Eukaryota; kingdom Metazoa; phylum Arthropoda; class Arachnida; order Ixodida; family Ixodidae; genus Rhipicephalus; species Rhipicephalus sanguineus. The sequence goes on along the minus strand of NC_051181.1, from coordinate 87,659,286 downwards.
TCATCGTATGATGATTCATCGCATAACTTCGTGCTCACGCCGACGTCACTGACGGTCACCTTTCCCGTTAGATGAGGCATAAGGCTTTCTCCTTCCTGGAGTTTATTTCCTCCATCGGGGAGTTTCAAAATACGCGACCAATAAAATTCTTTGTCACAATTTGTGCAGTGGCTTTTCTATAGCTCTCAATAAGGCTGGGCTAACGCGGGAGCTGTTACAGCTTGAATAGCAGTGGCCATACTTCCGTGGTAAAGTACTACTTCAGGATCTTACCATCGTCTTATTGGCGTTTATAGACAATATTACGGATGTGTTCGGTGCAGCCATTTTGGGCTGTGAACTTTGCAGTTTTAAATTTTGAACAATGGGTGCACAAGAAACGGTTGGGTCGGTGCATTCGGCGTTTGCCAACCTTATCAGTTCACATCCCTGGACACAAAAATAAGAAAACACTCGTTTAACAGCTTAAGGCGGCGACGCCCATACGTCTTACGTAAAATAGTCTAAATAGCAAACAGTTTGAAGCGTCAAATGACACGCCCATCGCAATTTACCTTTGGGATAAGAAAGTACTCGTGGCAGTACTGCGATAAGTGTTCGCATAGTGAGCACTACTTTCCGTGTTGATTTACTTGCAGTAAGCGTCATCAAGTATCTTACGACGGTTTCGTAAGAGGCCTCTGCTCCAGCTTACGCTGTGACCATGCTGCGATTTCCCGTGGAGGCATGGAGTTTCTTTATTTATTTCATCGTTAAACGTGCTCCTCCTTTACCTTAGTTTTCTTTTTTCCGTTGGGGAGGGGCTGGGCCCCGGAATTCAGCGCGCATCATGAAGCTGAGCGGTGCAAGCAACAGCACGACGCGCATGTGCACACCAACATAAGGGTAATATGTCACTGCAGAAAATTTCACAAAATACAAGAGAGAAAGAGAGAGAGAGAGAGACGAGGAGGAGGAGGAGGAGGAGGAAAAACGGAAAGACAGGGAGGTTAGCCAGTTCTCAGACCGGCTACCCTGTGCTGGGGAAAGGGGAAGGGGGAGCGAAAGATGATAGAAGAGAGATGTTAGGTTTTATAGAGAGAGGCAGGTAGATCGGTAAGGCGAAAATTTGGGCGAGTTGGTGTTGGTCCATGATAAACAGAAAGGCGCGCGATAATACAGTACACAAAGAAGAAGATGGATACTGGGCGACGCTCTACTAGCAAATGGAAAAGTTTTTATTTAGGAAAGACACATTATACCACCATGCAATCATATCTAAGCGAACGAGTCGACAAAAAACTAAAAACCTTGCGCTCAGCATGCTTAAGTGAAGTGACGTTCTAGAAATGCTATCTCTCCCTCCTGCAAACTGATTGCATCAGTCACCCTCTATTAGCTTGCAGGAGGGAGAGATAGCCTTTCTAGAACGTCACTTGACGTAAGCAGGCTGAGTGGAAGGTTTTTAGTTTTTGTCGACTCTTTGGCTTTTATATGATTGCATGGTGTCTAAACTATATCTTTCCTGAATAAAAATTTTTTTCAGTTGCTAGGAGCGCGTCGTCCCGTTCCAACTTCTTGTGTGTACCGTATTATCCTGACCTTCTGTTTATCATGCAGATAGGTCGGCTTGAGCGATAGTGCGCTCTAGCCTGCTACTCTGCACCGGGGGAGGGGAACGGGGAAGAAAAAGAATATGGATGACGATGGTAAGTTAGGGAGTTGAGTATATACAATCCCGTCAAGTGGCGAACTGCTATAGCCTTACATCCAGTCCATTCACTGTAGGTCCCAATTGCGATCACTGGCAAGTGCCAGAAACACTTGAGCACACATTTTGTAGCTGCCGAGCACGGGAAGTCAGAAGAACACATGAGTGGAAACACTTTGATATGAATATTGTTACGTAGGTAGTGTAACAATATTACATTCTCAATAAAGCACAGTGGTGAGCACTTTAGTATACTGTGTACGGACTCTAGTTAGTGCATCGATCACCCGCACTGCGCTAAAATCGCAGGTTCGACCGCCGGACGGCACCTTGAGTTCTAGCTAACTTAA
>NC_051181.1:87604712-87657146 GCF_013339695.2 Rhipicephalus sanguineus | reverse complement strand
GCAAATGTTTATTACACGTAGCTCGTTTAGTTCGCAATGGGCGAAAAGCGTGATACAATGCAAAGCAGCGATACGAGGTGTTAGGGTTAGCTTTAGTTTAGGTGCAGCGTGTGATGTGAGAGTACGTAGAACAGAGCTTGTCGCCACAAGGTCGATCGTTGGGCGAGTTGGTACATGATTGTAGAACAAACCTGGTCCTGTCGCCTTCTTTTTCTGTGTGCGTTGTTCCTTGCTGTTTTTTTTTTTTTGTTTTCGTCTACAAACCTTGTCGTCTGATCGGCTTAATTTACATGCTGAAGAATACGATGTCAACATGTGCTTTGCCGTATATTGTGTCTCGCACGGCACGCACTGGAAGCGTGCGCTGCACAGTACAACTGATGGTGCAAGGCTGTAGCAATGATGCAAGCGATCAACAACCTACAGCAAACTGGCTGACCATTTCTTCTGTGCTACGGGACAATTTCACACAGCGAATTTAGGCACACTAGCTGCATTGGGTATTTTTATGCAAAGTGCAAAAAAATATTATTGTTTGAGCTTCATTGACCACTAACTTAGTTTCCTTGCAAAAACAACACCTCATATCACGCTGCGTACGCCCACTCGGGCCGGTGGTTATAAACATGGCACTTATACATCAGTGTAGTAGAGCTGAGCGCAGCAACGCTCGTCAATGATCGTCCAATGCACTCTCCAAATGTTGCCTAATGAAAATATTATTTGCAACTCACCTCGAATATCTAGTGATTCCCAGTCTGTAGAGCAGAGGTACGAAGAGCTGAGTGGCGACCGGCAAGAGCAGAATAGGCGTGAACGAGCCCCAAAAAGCGTGGAAACCGTAGGCGTAATAATGACCCACGAAGGCAACCATTCCTGTCGACAAGAAAATCGACACCACGGAGGAGGCTGCTAGGGGAAGGGATTTTCAACTTCCGGCTACCGAGAAATACTTCCGCCCCCACCGCATCAGAGCTTTGCTCTAGGTTTCCGGACAGAGAAATACAGACCGAATACAAGGTTGGCTGCTATAAGCACGCTGAAGAGAGCGCACTCCCAAGCTTCCAGCATTTTTGAGAGTTTTGATCGTCGCACTTCGGGCAGACGTGGATTTGACGGGGCAGCAAGAGGAAGGAATAAATGATCAGCACGAGCACGTAATCTGGACAATGTGACTCAGTTGCTCATGGCAACGAGTAAAACGCTATTGATCACGAAGATTAGCTGATGTCAGAAAACAGTAAGGCGTCACGCGAACCTGGGAATTTACGACAACAATGGCAACAACAGCAACAACCCAACGACAAACCTTGCCACGTGTGTTATGCCAACCTCCTGCCCCTTCAGTTGACGCAGTTCCCGGACCTATGCTGTTCCGTGGATCTGAAGAACCGTGCGCACGGTGCGGTAGCTGAACACGTTCGATCCTTCTATGTTCGAAAAGGCTACATCGGTTGTCTAACGGAATACATATCCGCAAACACCCCTATCTGAAAACAAACCAGAAGTGATTGTCACATATGGGACCGCCACACGCGGACGATTGTTTCCGTGATGGAGAGCATGCCAAACAGTGCAGACATTGTGGTCATATGCCCAACGTGGGTCAGCTGGGTTGTGTTTGAAAATATGAGCTCACAATTCACCACTGCTTTGCTTTGGGACGCGCGTGCGCCACAGCAGCCGCTATCTTGCCATCACACGAGAGAACAGGTGCTTGCCGTGGTGCGCGTCGCTTCGATGCTTGTAGGCGATGTTGTAGAAGTTATAGAGTTTCGAGTAAAAGGTTCGGGTTACATTAAAAACTGATAAGAAAATAAAAACGGGAAACAAGTCAATACAACAGAACGCGGAACTTGGGTTGGAAAACCATGGTTGCCCTAATATGTTTCCTCTGTTGCTGGCTTCCTGTTATTACAGATGGCGAGGTGGAAGGAAGGATTGCATTAGCGTATTTGCCACACAGCACTGGCAAAGATTGCCGTCACCTTTACTACACTGTATGCATGGGAATTTCATCAATTGTGAAATAACATTGCTTGCAGCACTACTCAGAAAAGGATAGCATGGGTTTAATAACGAGGGGTGTTTTCTCTCAAAAAGCAACAGGGATGGCGGCAGAAATTAGATTTGCTTTTATAGACTGAAGCTCGCTGTTATGTGAAGCACTGTTTCTTATCTGACCCTCACTTTCTAGCCATAGCTGCTCGGTACTGGTACATACGTTCGTTTGATTCCTCGTAAATAATTCAATATTAGCTAGCTATTAATATCAGAGGTCAAGAGATTGCTTTAATATTTTAAATTCAAATGCAATGTAGGGATCCATACCCCGTTATTGGGTAGAGCCCGTACATTGGAGTACCTTTTTTGATCTGGCATTCTCACTAGCATCATTGGGATATCGTCCACAGAAGGCAACAGAAGCTGTCGCATCTCTGTGACTGGTGGCCCGCGGTGTACCGGAGACATTGCACGTGCCCATCATGATGGTGGTCAGGAGATCGTAATGTCTGTTCTTATACAGGCAACCTTACTATACGTTTCACAAATCGTCGTCAACATCATCATGACTACTCCCACTGCAGGGCAGAAGCATCTCCCATGTTCCGCCATTCAACCCGGTCCAGTGCTTGCTGCTTCCACGTTATACCCGCAAGCTTCTTAATCTCATCTGCACACCTAACTTTCTGTCTCCCCCTCGCGCGTTTTCCTTCTCTTGGAATCCAGTCAGTTGCTCTGATGACTAGCGCTTATCTTGCCTACGCGCTACATGTACTGCCCATGTCCATTTCTTCTTCTTGATTTCGACTAAGATGTCCTTAACACCCGTTTGTTCCCTGAACCACTGTGCTCTCTTCTGGTTCTTTAAGGTTACACCTATCATGCTCTTTTTCATTGCTCGCTGAGTCGTCCTCAGTTTAAGTTGAAGCCTATTTGTAAGTCTCCAGGTTTCTGATCCGTAGGTAAGTGCCGGCAGGCTGGAGCTGTTATATACCTTCCTCTTGAGTGATAGTGGTAAACTACCATCCATGATTTGAGAGTGCTTGCTGAATGTGCTCCATCCCATCCTTATTCTCCTAGTTACTTCAGCCTCGTGGTTCGGGTCCGCGGTTACTACCTGTCCTAAGTAGACGTATTCCTTTACAAGTTCCAGTGCCTCGCTACCTATCGCAAATCGCTGTTTTCTTCCGAGACTGCTGCGCTTTACTTTAGTTTTCTGAACATTAATTTTCAGACCTACCATTTAGCTTTCGTCGTCTAACTCAGTAACGATGCATAGAGATTTCTAATAACATACCACAGGGAAATCTGGCGCTAGTGTCTATGAAAGCTGCAACCCATGGCGCTTCAGCCAGCATGGGAATGACGGGTAGCACATGGATTTGTCTAAGCTTCGTTCTTTCGGCTTCGTTTGGCTCCGTGTGGCCTGCAGCCGCTTTGTCGCAAGGAGTTCAGCAAAAGTTCAGCAGTCTCACTACACAACCTTGACCTTTTTAGGCTCATTAATTCAAATCGGCTCACGAAGTTCACAGCGGCGCATTCTTTTATCTGAAACAAAAGCCAAAACACAACAACAAACAATGCCACAAGTGTGGTCTAAGCGGCAAGCGCGAAGATTAGGCAAATCCGTGTGCTACCCATCGTTTCCATGGTGGCTGAACGATCACAGCGCTAGAGTTCCCTCTAGTAAATATTGTAGGAAACTATGGTTTCACCCACGCATGAGGTGATGCATAATATTAGGAGCGTCTACATGAGCCCGACGCGAGCCCGTCGAGTCAGAAGTCGGTCCTACACAGAACGACCGCAGCGCGTCCAGGGAAGCAATGATCACAGCGGCAACCTGCGTCGTGGTGAGGCAACAGAGGACGCGAGAAGGCTACCTAGCAAAATACTTCTGGCGCACTGACAGCCCCACCCGACAAAATTTATGCTTTTGAGGACCTCAACTGTACTGGGGACGAGACACCAGATGGGAAGACGGGCGAACGCAGACGAACTGATTTATTGAAACCACACAAACTTGCCTCCTGGAACAATGCGCGTGCGCAAGAGAAGTCATGACCGCGTGAGTATAGTACACTAATTCACTCTCGTGCCCCGTCCCTAGCGCAGTTTGGGTTCTCAAAACTGTGTTTTACCAACTGGCCTCCGAACTCACACTCCTTGAATTTATGCATGCGCCTGGTTTTGCGATGTTGGTCAAAACAGGAACATGGGAGATGTTGGCGAAATCAGATCAGTGAGAGATGCGATCTATATTCGTTTCACAATAGCAGTTAGCGCACATGGGTGAATTAGTTACTCGAATGCGACAGCTGTATAAATTGGTTAAGGACTCGCTCTTCATAGCAATGCGTAGGCTCTATGGGGTATTTGCATCGTGAATTGGAGTCTACTTCATCTAAGACAGTCGAAATCAAACCGTACTCTGTGGGAGTTTGCAGTTTGATACATTCTGAGTATGCGCGGTAAGCGCTGCTATGCATGCGAGCGTGTAAGCTGTCCTCCCTTTCTTCTTCCTTTCTTTAATCGTTTTCCTTCCCCTTCCCCTTCCCCCCGTGTAGGGTAGCAAACAACCTGCAACCTGGGTAAGCTCCCTGCCTTTCCTTTCACTTTCTGTCTCTCCAGGTTAACGAGGGCTGACACCATCAACGTTTAAAAACACGATATGTATCCAAGATTTAGAAATATGATGAGTACAGATCAGAGATTATACGGATTCTCTTACGGCTCATGGGCGATCGAAACCGATCAAAAAGGGCTCCTAAACAGGCACATGAACATGTGTGCGGTCGGATTATGTTCGCAAAGGTTGGCAAGGTTCGTTATTGCAGCGAGTTCGATAAGAGGAGTTAAGGCAGACGTATGTTCAACGAAGTTCAATCAGGCTCGAATCGGCTATTTCTTTGCAGCGTTATACAATTTTTTGACTATACGAAATATACGCAGATGAAAATCCCAGTTCATTCGAGCTCATGTAAACGTTTTGATCCTGAAAAACGTGCCACTACGTGAAAACAACCACGCAGCTGCCCGCTCTGCACACGACTTTCATTGGACGCTTTTGTTTTTAAGCAGCACGTGTGAATATTGTGTCGCGGTGCTGACGACCTCGGTTAGTCAAGCGGATAACAACACTTATGGAAACTGGCAATGAGGGGAAAATGCACATGTGTGCCCTTGACATTAAATGTGGCCGAACATATGGGAAATGACGGCAGAACTGAGAGTTTCAAAGAGTACATTGTAGTCGTAGAGGAACTGCTGGTACATGATAGAGGCAGGAAAGCAAATTGTAAAATAGAAAATGTATCCGGAGTGGAAGGTTTGAGCAACGTCATAGCTGCCTTTATATGGATAAACGGGGTGGCGTCATGGACTGAAATTACAACGTCGCTACCGGCGTCCATAAATTTATGGGGCTTTGCGATTTGAATTCAGGACGTGTGTTTGATACTCACTAAAAATTCCTCACTTTCCTCGAATGGTGATCAGCAGAGCATTGAACGGGGCTTGTACTTCCACAGTGCAGAGCCGCTGCCGTGGATATTGCTTAGCTGGAAGCGTCATCCTAAAACAATGATGCGCGCGCATTCTCTGGCCTGCATAAGTGGTTTTACTATTTCCATGGTCCTCTTACCGACCGTGTAAGCGTACTTCGTTGCTCACTCTAAACTTTGGCAGCGCCTCCTGTGACCAGCGCTAGTTGAAAATATCCGGTAACGCTGAAGGAAATGACCCGGAGAACATGGTATGCGAGATTGCGAGATTGGTATGAGAATTGAAACTTGAGCTAGTTAGTACGGATTCATCATGAGTTAAGTAGCGCACTGACGGACGAGGACAGAGAAGAAGAAGGTGCACAACACGGGCGCTAGCTCGCAACTGATTTTATTCGGAAGAACATGCTAATATAAAGGTGAAGAACAACACAAAAAAAAAGGAACAGAAACATATAAAACTTTGTAATCATCTGCAGGTTCCGCTTAGGTATTGAAATTCCGCGTCACTTAGCGCGATAGATGGTAGACTGATACATTTTTTCTCCTTTCCTTTGAATGTGGAACGCTTCGATGACTTCTCTTGCCATCTGTTGTCTTTGACGTGACAGAATCATAGTGTCGGCGAAGAATGGTGTGCAGCGCATTGTTTGCAATGGGCGGCGAGTGAAAATGGTTTTGTGTCTGACAGTGGACGCTCATGCTCCCTAAGACGGATATTGACACACCTTCCGCTCTGTCCAATGTATGATTTTCCGCATGATAATGGGATTTGATAGACGATGGCTTCTTTGCATTCTGTGTACTGAAACGTGTGATTCGTTTTCTCTGTCCTCGTCCGTCAGTGCGCTACTTAACTCATGACGAGATTGGTATTTCCAGTAAAATAGTAAGTAAATAAAGAAAACTATGCGCGCATTACAATGAGCATACTATATGAAAATTAGAAAAACTACATTTGAATATCTGCACGCCCAGTTTACTCGTTTCATTAGCCCAACCAGTGCAACAATAATATGAAAAGAGACTCGAACACACTTTCCTTTGTGGTGACACTAGGCTGTGAATTCAGGCTTTGAACTTGAGAATTCATGCGATGGAGATTCGTTGTAAGGAATAAAGTAAACGTCGCATATTACGTACTGGCAGCCGAAGCCCCGTGCCCCAGATGACCGCGTGGCCCATTTAAAAACAGTCACAGGAAAACATCGCACATGGGGAGAAAACAAATAGTTTACGTCGCTATGAATACGCATTTTAGATATTTCAGAGTGAAGTAGTTAGGCATAGTTCGAGATCAGAGACCTAATACTGCACGTGCCGTAAGTATGCGGGAAAATATATTTCAGGGACCAATGAATGAATGAAACCGGGAAGATGAATGAAACCGGGAAAAATGAATGAATTTCCGGGAAGGGGACTGCTCTCGGATGCAGTTTGAGACAAGGCTGCCGGGTTTGGCTACCTTGCACCAATTTGGCTACTTCTTTAGGCTGCTGGCGGCAGAAAAAACGTCTTGCCTCCTTGGCTACTTCATGGCTACTTTTGTTTTCCGTAGACTTGAGCTGAACTACGAGAATGTGGTGGCGCCGCAGCCGCCGGCGTTCGAGTTATGTGGTGCCAAAATTGGTGGTCAAGGTGTGTTCTCTGCTCCTAAAATTTAATTTGGAGCTTTATACAAAGGAAATACATTCGGATGTGTGGCTGGACTTCAGGGAAAACTGTTGCATAGGTCGTGAATTTGCACATGCTGCTGAACGTGACTTTAAACCGAAAGGTGGAAGTGAACACGACAATCGAAAGCGCTCCGTATTCCGCATCGAGGGCGTTCTGCATACAACTGCATAGAAACTGGATGTCCGACAAACTGCTTACGTAATTTCTTGGAATTGGATACGGACTGCGACTGAGGAATATTAACTGCTCGGACTCGGCCATCACGCAAGGAATGATCGTGAAAATTAATCGTGGGAACCACGCGCACCGGTTATCTCGAGTTAGCACGTCATGTTGCGCAGTGGCGGTGCGCGTGGCCTGCTTGCGCGATTTAAAAGGGGTAGCCCGCGCGCTGTCCTGCGAACTGGTTCCTTCGCTGCCCCGAAGGATGGAGGCGAAGCCGGGCAGCGGTGTCCAGAGGCCTTGGCAGCAGCTATCGGCCGAAACAAGGGGTAGAGTCCATCCGTATAGCCGGTGCGCGTGACTCCCACTAGATGAATACTACAATTTGATTGAATTGGAGGAACTGTGATTTTTAGCGCACCCAAGCCATAGACATCTTTATTGTTGCCAAAAGGCTGCTACTTGCAGTACATTTAAGAAAACTCACGCAAGACGCGTAAAGGGAGTGCCACTTTTCCAACAGCGCAAGACACTTCATTATGCTGAACGAAATGATTGTTGAAGTCAGCAATAATTGCCTGGATCTAAGCAATTCCGATCCTGAAGTGTTCACAGCATAACTATTAAATTTTCACCAAGTACTCTTATATTAAAGTTTGCAAAAACCTCGCAGTTGTTTTCACACACGCGTGGCTACTTTTGGCTATTGTTACTGCCCGTGGCTCAAGTTGCCAGCTTTTTGTCTAATTTTTCCAACACTTTCGCTATTTTTGCCTTTTCGACGTGGTAACCCTGTTGTGAGATTAGGCGTGAAAAGGGTCAGGGATAGGGGATTGTTGGGCGAGTAGCGTCAGTGCTAAACTTGTGTCAGTCCTTGTTTTTTCATCGTGCACGCAGAATTGTATCCCTCTTCGGTCAATTACCGATTGAGTCGCTCTCGCATGAAATGGTCGACCCGTTTTACACCAGTCGAAACGCGCCACTTTTATTAGCATTTCGCCACTGTGTTTTCATTGTGCTTCATCACTCGACTGTACCAAAATTTCTATAGTTCTTACGTCGTCGCGTAGCAGATATTGGATGTTCGATCTTCCTTGCGAGTTAGCTGAGCAACTACACATGGGGTGGTGTAAATTGCCCTGCATAATTTCTGACAGTATGGGCCATCGCGAAGAAGTGTTTTGAATCGCATGCCTGGCTCCGATCTATTTGTCAAGTACATGAGGTGCGTATGCTGCATTGGCCATGGATAAAAATAAACGGGATAGTTTGGCCGCCGCTACACCAACAGCTGTCTCATACCGTGCTTTCTGGGCACATTTATCATTCGGTTGCACGGTTGCGAAAAACGAACAACGAAAAAATAAGCACAACACACAAAGCTGGAAAGAGCATTGGGAAGCAGGGGCGTAGCCAGAAAGTTTTTCGGGGGGGGGGGGGGGGGAGAGGGAGGTTCAACCATACTTTATGTATGTTAGTGCGTGCGTTTTTATATGCGCGTGTATATATACACAAACAACATTGAAAATTTTCGGGGGGGGGCAGGTTGTAACCCCCCCCCCCCTTGGCTACGCCCCTGTTGGGAAGCTAGGTGCTGTGAGCGGAAACTTTATTTTAGGTGTTGTTCGAGTGAGAAGCTGAGACATTTATTTCTTTATTTATTTATTTACAATACTGTAAGCCCTCACGGGCTGTTACAGGGGTGGGAAAGCGCAATATACAATATTAAATACAATATTATGTACAAATAATTTCCAAATGACGCTGAAAAACGCCGGCTGATTCGCAGTCAATAAATACACTGGCATCGAGCTTTTTCCAGTCAATAATTGTACGAGGCAGAAATGAAAGTTTGAACACATCAATTCTCGTGGCATAGCGTGAAATAACATACGGACGATTGATACGCGGTGACACTCGGGCTGGGGGGTACAAGTACAAAGTTGGATCTAGGTTTAATCTTTTGTTATAGAGTTGGTATAGAAACTTCAAGCGTGCGATTCGTCGGCGCGTAGACAGCTTCTGAAGGTTAGCCCTGTCACTGATTGAGTCCACGGTCACTGATTGCGTCCTCTGATAGCACGAATAAATAAATCTGGCTGCCATTCGCTGGATCCTTTCTAGCTCATCAACAAGCTATTGACTGTGTGGATCCCATATAATACTGGCATATTCTAGGGTTGGGCGTACTAATGTTTTGTAAGCCATCAGTTTTGTCTCAGGCAGAGCATCTCTTAGCTTCCGCCCCAGAAGACCCAGCTTACGTTCAGCCGAACCACAAATAATTTCAATATGCTTGTTCCAGGTCAAATTCTAAGTAATTGTAACGCCGAGATATTTTACCTGACTAGATCGCTTAACATCTTTATTTTTTTTATTGTGTACGTGAACGTCAATGACGCTTTCTTATTTGATACCGTCATGCATGTAGTCTTGTCGAAATTATTTTCATATCCCATTTCTCACACCACTTGTCAAGAGCACACAAAGCATCATTGAGCAAGACCTGGTCAGCAATGCATTTTACACGAGTATACAGCGCACAGTCATCCGCGAACAGTCTCACATCAACGGAAGAGTGAACAGCTTTTGCAATATCATTGATGTACAACAGGAATAAAATTGGACCCAACACCGATCCCTGTGATACTCCGGACGTAACCGGCAATGTATGTGACCGCGTTCCGGTAATTTCTACAAATTGCTGCCTGTTATGCAAATGGGCAGTGACCCATATGATAATTTACACAGCAACACCAAGCTCATGCATTTTTTCGATCAGCTTTGCATGACAGACGGTGTGAAATGCCTTTGACAAATCTATCGCGATCATATCTACTTGTTCCGTAGAATTAAGTGCAGTTGCGAATCTGTGTATTTTTTCAAAAAGCTGGATGACAGTTGACAGGCGTTTGCGGAAACCATGTTGATGCTCGTAGAAGAGTTTATTTTCTTCAATGTACTGCACTAATTGTTTAGAAATGATATGCTATAATATTTTACACGTGGTGCATGCGATAGAGATTGGGCGGTAATTAGCTACATTGAGTTTGTCTACAGATTTTAATACGGGCACTACTCTGGCCATCAGCCAGTTCCTTTGTACCTTTCCTTCTCGCAGCGTTACACTAAATATTCTGAATAAAAATTGTGAAACCCATTCACAGTATCGTCTTAGGAACTCATTTGGCAACATATCGGGACTTGCCGACTTCTTAGTATCTAATTTTAGCAACAAAGATAAAATATTCTCCTGGGAAATAATTATACGCTCGTCATTACTTTGTTTGTCGCTCCTATTGAAAAGAGGCGAATTAACTGCGTTCCGGGTAAATACTGAGTTAAAATAGTTATTAAATTCTTGAGCGACCAAGACGGAATCATTACATGTGGTTCCATTTACAGTAACACCGCTTATAGTTGATTTGGAGCCTGACAGATATCTCCAAAACTTCTGGGGTGAGCTTTTCATGTACTCTGTCAATGTTTGAGATAGGAAATGCTTTTTAGATGCGTTTAATTGCGCTCGAACAATTCTACTAAGATTAGCAATAACCTCAGGATTTCTTGGGATCTTTCGCCTGGCACGCTGTAGTCGCCGTTTCAAGTGGATAATATTGCGAGTTATCCAGGGATTAGATTTCTGGAAGCGTTTTAGCTTTGTTGGTACGAAAAGGCCATTTCCAAGCGATCTAGAATGGAAGTGTGATCCGAATTATTGAAATCACGAACTTGAACTTTTTGGTTTTCCTGTAAGCACGACCCGTTAATACACAGCGTATCTACGACCAGCCTGTGATCGGAAATTCCGTCTGATACATTAATTTTGCAACGAAAAGTATCTTGTGATAGGAATAACAGATCTAGTACCGCTCGTGATTGGCCTTGTATTCTTGTTGGTTCACTGATTACCTGGATCAAGTCATACTTAATCATTATTTCTAGCATATCTTTAGCGGCATGCCTATCGGTAATTCCTACAGTGCGAGAATCCCGATCAACACCAGGCAATTGAAGTCCCCAGTGGTAATAAGCATACACCTAGCATTAGCAACTTGAGATAAATAATAATCAAGTTTTTCGAAGAAATCCCTAGAGCCTCGTGGTGCTCTATAAATAACGCCAGCAATTAAGGCAGTTTCTTTCATAAATAACTTGCACCACACGCTTTCCGTTCCATCGATACACGGTTGCTGCACATATTTAAATGATTTCTTAATCAGTAATGACATGAAAACAGAGATTAGAATTTAACGAAGAAATTGAAGCAATCGTCTGCACGGCATGTGCCATTAACTATTACAACGTCACTCGGCGGTCCACGTAGGAAGTGAAAATTATATTGCTGACACGTTTTGAAAATGGTGCGACACAAGACTCGATGTTTTACGTTTCGTCGACATCTGAACCTTATAGAATGGCCAAATTAGATGCATTTTTACAGAAAAGATGCTGACACAAAGAATATTATAAAAGGTACTTCGGTTATAAAGAAGAATATGTAGCTGGCTTATGACAAATAGGAACATGCGTGCATAACATCTATGCGCAGACATACGCGTATGCGTGTGCACGCAGCCTGTCAGTCTATAGTGGAATCGCGTAGACAAATGAAGAAGTGTTAGATTTCCTTCGAAATTTAACAGCGCCTCACACGGAACCATCAATGCTTGAAGTTACAAGTAAATTGACAGTTCTGCGTTTATATGAGACTCGCGTTTACTTCATGGTACCTTTCACAACAAGCTGCAACCTCTGGCCAAAGTTTTTCGTGTGGTAGCATGTACCACCGCGCATTTCGTATCTTTCAAAACCCGTTACATGGTTTTAGACATAAATAGTCTACAATAACAGCAAATAAGATGCTCTTAGTGAATTCACGCGCACAGGTAGATGACATTCCTACAACACCTTTCGCATTGCTTCGCATTTTCCTAATTTCGCAGCGGCATCGGCAAAGCATGAAGCCGCAAGTGGAACGGCTTTCCCGCGTAGTAATTACATTAGGCGTTAGGCGTTATTGGAATCCACAGTGCGCTGTACGCTCCTGCATACCCGCATAGCCCCGTCGACATGCGAGCTGCTTTTCCGCACTCGTGGGAGTGGGCAGCTGCAAGGAATGCCGTCGGCGTTTCCAACTAGCACCGCTAATTAGGTGATCTCGCGGGGAGCCCGATCACACTTCAACAAATTGGAAGGCTTAAGTAAACACGTGTAAGGTCGCATAACAACGCAGTCGTGACTGAATCCCTGACGAGTGGCGCAACACGTTAAACGCAGTGCTGGTCACGGTAGGCGGTTCAGAGGACGGGATTAATGAGACCTGCGCCGGGAGAAATTTCCTCCCGCGTGCCTGGGGCGACGGCGTGCATTCGAGGTGTTTAAGGAATTCTAACGACTCGAGGTAGAAGTCTTGTCACTATGGTACGGCTGCGCGTGGCAGGAAAGACAATAGCACGTCACGTGCCAGAGGGCACTCGGCTTAATTATACGGCTGGCTCACTCGCATTTACGGTATTTCCCCGTTGGCTTCTTCTCTCGGCATGATGCAGTCTGATATTGCGATACATATTAAAGTGTATTATTTGCAAGAAACAGCCGAAGGTCCTATTTGTGCGATGAATATGTAAAATATGGTTTTAATGAGCTTAATATCAAGCGCGAATGTGCGCTTGGCGCGGAAGCACCTATTACTTACCTCTTTTCAGCCGTATCTCCGCGCGTTCACACACACACACACCACACACACACACACACACACACACACACACACACACACACACACACACACACACACACACACACACACACACACACACACACACACACACACACACACAACACACACACACACACACGCACACGCACACACGCACACACACGCACACGCACACGCACACACACGCACACACACACACACACACACACACAACACACACACACACACACGCCAGATAGATAGATAGATAGATAGATAGATAGATAGATAGATAGATAGATAGATAGATAGATAGATAGATAGATAGATAGATAGATAGATAGATAGATAGATAGATAGATAGATAGATAGATAGATAGATAGATAGATAGATATTCGATGAACCAAGGCCATTTTCTCACAATGTTGTTGTCTTCATTGTCAGTGTCGGCTTTGGGACCTCATGCTCAGCAAAGTGCAGAGCTCATTTAATATGGCTGTTATTCTACACACCCGCGTTCCCACATCACATAGATTGCGGTAATGTATCCCTGCAGAGAATGGGGCACGTTAGAATCCTTGTCAGGCGAAGCACTTTCTGCGTACTCATTAGCAGGGCGCGTCGCAAGGGGCAACAGTATGCCGATCGAAGCAAATTAGTGCTCTTGCAGCATACATCGGATAGTCGCTGTCAGCCGCGAACCGTCGATTGCCGCACCAGCGACATTCGCCCGCTCCGCTCTTCAAACGAGTTGTCTTGAGCGAAACTATAGCCTTGAATGGCGTATCGACCCTGCCACGGTGCGACAATCTCTGAGCACGGTTGGCTGATCTTTGGATTCGATAATCAGGAGAACCAGATCTCAAGCAGGCAAACGGGTGCGTGTTGAGCTTTCTGGGTTGTTATGGAGCCTTCGTCCCATAACGTATCATATGAGGCGCAGGTGTGTTAAGGGAAGAACCAATGTTTGGCAGCACCGTTCATTTCTTTGGCTTTTGTGAGAGATTTGTAAGAGTTTCCTGAAAATATTCCAATAGATATGTTCCGAGTGCGATGAAACAATTGTCACGCCCGCTTTATTATTATTATTATTATTATTATTATTATTATTATTATTATTATTATTATTATTATTATTACTACTATTATTATTATATGATTTGTATACACAACTACAGAAGGACACAGCGGAAAGAGCAAGCTGACAATTGCTACCTCATCATCATCATCATCATCATCATCAGCCTGTCTACGCCCACTGCAGGGCAAAGGCCTCTCCCATGTTCCGCCAATCAACCCGGTCCTGTGCTTTCTGCTGCCACGTTATGCCCACAAACTTCTTAATCTCATCTACCCACCTAATTTTCTGTCTCCCCCTCACGCGTTTGCCATCTCTTTGAATCCAGTCAGTTACCCTTCATGACCACCGGTTATCCTGTCGACGTGCTAGGTGCCCGGCCATTTCTTCTTCTTGATTTCAACTATGATATCCTTAACCCCCGTTTGTTCCCTGACCCACTCTGCTCTCTTCCTGTCTCTTAAACCTATCATTTTCCTTGCCATCGCTCGCTGCGTCGCCCTTAATTTAAGTCGAACCCTCTTTGTAAGTCTCCAGGTTTCTGCTCCGTAGGTAAGTACCGGTAAGATGCAGCTGTTATATACCTTCCTCTTGAGAGACAGTGGTAGACTACCATTCATGATTTGATAATGCTTGCCGAATGAGCCCCCTCTCATCCTTATTCTTATTTGTTATACACAATATTAATGAGCACTGACAGACAATAATGCTAAGGAAAGTATAGGGGACGTGACAAGTAGTAAATATAATGTAAATATGAAGAAAGAAAAGTGGACGGAAAGATAGCTTGCCGTGGGCAGGGACCGAACCTGCGACCTTCGAATGACGCGGCCGATGCTCTACCAACTGAGCTACCGCGGCGGACATCCCCCCGTCCACTTTATGGGGTATATAAGTAAATTTAAACGTGGGAGCGTCAGTTAGCGCCGCCAGTAGCCATGACGGCGAGTGTGGAACACTCTTTTTTCCGCCTGTTGGCGTCACGTTGCACGTGAACTTATTACGAGCTGGCAGCTGACCAATAAAAAATCACAGCATATCCACGGAGTGAATGATGATGAGTGGGCGAAGCTCCGGAGGTTCATCGGTAAACCAGGAATCTTCCGTGAATTCTGCCCAATACATCATCAACGACGTGAGATCGGGCGCGTTTATACTAAAGGGTCGATGAGGGTCATGGCGACTTGCAGCTCACTTTAATTTCACATGTACGCTGTGAATTTTTATTGTTTAATCACGCACAGGAGAAATCTCACACAGGCGCTACCTTGAAGGTCAAAATCCAGTGCCTATATATACGGGGTGGTCAGTGAACCGTTGTGCAGCGCGAGCAGTAGGTTTTTTTCAATCAAGAAACTCGCTAGCAGACGCTGCCTGCGTCAGCGTCGCGAGGCGAGAGAGAGGGGGGGACCGTAGGAGAGAGGGGGAAACGTAGGAGAGGAGAGGGTGAGGGCGCCCCAAAAATCGGAGAGCAGCTGCACCGCCAACGCCATCTAGCGTACCTTCACCCAACCGCCATATTGTACGCATGACTATGAGACAGCGCCCTCTCGGAAACGAGACGAGAAATGGAATGCGTCCAGCGCCATCTAGTATATCGTCACCCAACTGCAGTTTGCATGCATCTCTATGGGACAGCGTCCTCTATTGTACGATAAAGGGATAAAGAAAATCAGGGTTCCCCTGGTTTTCTTCTCGTCATATATGACGTTGAGCTCAGGGGAGCGTTTGTTTTCGGCGTTGCCGATTTGCCTTTCGGGGGCGACAGCGCGTTCACTATCGTTTTCATTCATGGCAGAAAGTCAGCGCCATCGTCATCGTTATCACGTGTAGTGGGTACATACAAGGAGGTTTAAATAAAACTTGCTGGAGTGGAGGCCGCCTATACTTGCCAATGGGCCGCAGTGAAGCCGCGCCGCGCGCGCGGCGGCCATCTTGCCATAGGCAAGAAACGGAGCCAAAGCGTGCCCGCCGCGCATATCGCGTCTCTCCGCCGTGGTTTTTAACGGTTATGGCGAGCATTAAGGGAGAAGTTGTCAAGAATAGGAAGCCAAATGGCCGATAAGAATGCAGTCAGTTTTATTCCGATTCTTTTGGCGTTTTCCTTGCGAGCATGCACAACGATGAAGGGTCTGTATATTATTGGTTTCCAAAAATAATCATCCCCGTAAGAGCACACCTCACTTCTTAGCACTCAATTTCCTGTTTATTTCATTCGTCATGTGACGGAGTCTTACGCATATGTGATGTTCGGCCACTTTCTTTGAGCGGAATATTATTGTGGGTGTTCAAAGCTCCCCACCCAAGCATATGCTCATCGAGAAGGATATGTTCATCAAGGCTTGAAAGCCATTTATTTTCTCAAGACCAGCTCATAACCTCCAAAACGAATAGTTTTGAGTTTGCATGGACGTGCTTCAAATATGGGCATTCAGCTTGCAGTCGACACTATTTCAATAGATATATAGCTTTTCGATGCTATTTTGTTAGCTCGGCTCTCTCTTATCCTGTCAATGAATCAATTAAAAACGCCAAAGTGGCATCCTTTGTCGTAAGTTTAAGCCAACGAGCATATATACATGCAGTCTCTCATCATGCATTACAGTCCCAAAGTCCACATATCTAACCACTTATCGCCCACAATCTCAACATGTTTCCTTATTTGTCATCAACAGTCAAAGTACGGTAGAGTTTTGGTGCTGCATTGGGCTAGCTTTTCCGAGACAGTGACTCATCTGTGAAGGCAGCATTTCCTTTGATGGAATTCTGTATACCGTTCTCGTATAGTGCGCTCTGCTACAGTGCTCGATTAAACTTCGAATGTACATACTCATAAGCTGATGGAGAATAGAAGTGCAGCGTTAATGCAAACGCCCACAGCTCGGATGGATATATGCCTTTCTGGTCTTTTCGTGCCCTGTGGAGGGTTTGCTGTATGTATGGGGGAAGACCGCAGTGAACACCCCCCTGCCCTAATCAGACATGAGCTTTTGATCCTTGATCTCGTTTATTATCGCTTGAGGATCAAACCTCGCTCTCTTTGGTCAGACTGCAATTTTTCTGCTGCAGAATTTTGATCTTGAACTGTTTATCTCCCCTTAGGAAACATGAAGCGTTTGTTTGTAATGCTGCCGTGTAGGTGATGCAACTGTCACATCTTCAACAACTTTTTTCAATTCGAACACATATAACAGCCGTAGTACCCCGGAGCCTCGGTTAGGTCGCTTTATTTGCAGCTGAAAGGAGCATTGCACAGTTTAGACCTACTGGTTTTACTCGCTGCACTGTATAAAACAAATACAAATAACAAAAGAAAAGGCACAAATGTAAGAAAAAACAGGTCCTTGTGTATAGCCCAAATGACCTTACTTAACCTCGTAGTTGCGAGCTACCCTTTTATAACACAACAGGGCAACCGATAGCGAAGTCTGGGAGTCGCCTATTTATATAATTTCAACGAAAAGCAAACGGTGTGTCCTTTTCCTATTTGCGCTCAGCACCATGTGGTATCAACAAGCACAAGAATGTGTATCACTATGTTTTGCAAGTGTTTACAAATGCGTCAAGCACAGTCGGACAACTCCTGGGTCGCAGCCTATAGTCCGGTCGAATTAATTCGGCGAGACGTGCCATTAACGTATGTGATCGCCGTCTTTTGGCTTCCAGACTTCACGTCAAACAGCCTGCCCCGACGTGCTTCTGACATTTGGCTCCTTAAGAAACCGGTTAGGAAAAAAGAAAGACTGTCAGATGTGAAATTAGAGACAGATTGCGAGCATGCGTTCTGGCATATAGAGGAGTTTTCATCAAGCTCGAAATGTCCTGCTTACAACTGAAACTTCACCCCAGAGTACCTTTTCGCTCTATTTATATAGCCGTGCGCGACGCACGATCTACCCAACAACGTCCGGACGCCACCACGCCCGAGAACATCATGGAACATCTATGCGGCCGCTGCAGCATGCTTTGCGGAAGGCGCACCTTCTGCCTACGGCAATATGGCGGCGCCCGGCTTCACCTGAGGGGCGCCTCCTCCACTCCAGCAAATTTTATTTTAACCTCCTTGGGTACATACAGGGGACGCACAGCCCACTCCTTGAGGAGCTTCGCCCCTAATACCTCGCATACTATCTGAAAGCATCAAGTCTGCCAGAACGAGTCTCTCGCTATGAATGAAGGAAAGAAGCGGAAATTTTCAAGGGCTCGTTTTTTCTTTGTTATACAGAATATTAATGAGCACTAACAGACAATAATGCCAGGGAAAGTAAAGGGGACGTTATTAGTAGTAAATGTGATGTAAATCTGAAGAAAGAAAAGTGGACGAAAAGAAAGCTTGCCGCGGCAGGGACCGAACCTGCGACCTTCGAATAACGCGCCCGATGCTCTCCCATCTGAGCTACCGCGGCGGCCATCCCCCCGTCCACTTTACTGGGTATATATGTATATTTAAACGTGGCAGCGTCAGTGAGCGCCGCCAGGAGCCATGACGGCGAGTGTGGAACACTCTTTTTCCGCCTGTTGGCGTCACGTAGCACGTGAACTTATTACGGGTGGGCAGCTGACCAATAATTATTGTCTGTTAGTGCTCATTATTATTGTGTATAACAAAGAAAAAACGAGCCCTTGAAAATTTTCACTTCTTTCCTTCATTCATAGCGAGGGTCTCGTTCTGGCAGACTTGATGCTTTCAGGTAGTATGCGAGGGATTATTTGTTAGCTGCCAGCTCGTAATAAGTTCACGTGCTACGTGACGCCAACAGGCAGAAAAAGAGAGTTCCACACTAGCCGTCATGGCTACTGGCGGCGCTGACTGGCGCTCCCACGTTTAAATATACATATATCCTCCATAAAGTGGACGGGGGGGATGGCCGCCGCGGTAGCTCAGTTGGTAGAGCATCAGACGCGTTATTCGAAGGTCGCAGGTTCGGCCCCTGCCCGCGGCAAGCTCTCTTTTCGTCCACTTTTCTTATTAAACTTAATTACGATACATATCACCCTCTCATTATTGCAATAGTATTCCTCTATATTGAGAGCTATATCTTTATGAATAAAGAACCCCACCCCTGGTCTTCTTCTATCAGCTAAGCTACGATAGCACAGGATGTGCGCGTTCTTCAGCACTGTATAAGCCTCATGTGGCCTCCTAACCTCACTGAGCCCCGTTACATCCCATTTAACACCCTCTAATTCCTCAAATAGTACAGCTAGACTCGCCTCACTAGATAAAGTTCTAGCGTTATACGTAGCCAAGTTCAGATTCCAATGGCGGCCTGTCCGGACCCCGAGGATCTTAGCACCCTCTGCTGCGTCGCAGGTCTGACCGCCGCCTTGGTCAGTTGTTTCGCAGCCGCTGGAGATTGAGGGCCGAGGGTTAATTGGTGTATTCATGTGGGAGGTAGTGGCCAAGTACTACAACAATTGCTACCTAGAGGTGCACAAATCTTTCGGGAGGAGGGCTTTGCCAGCGCTTGCTTACTTGGATCATACACTTCAATATCATCGTTCGTTATTTGGATTGTCTCGTGATCGTTTGTCACAGCACAGCGACAAGTATATTGAGGTAAAAACAGTTAAGCAGTGTTAAACACTTAAGAGAGAGAGAGAGAAACGAAGTGCAGGGAGGTTAACCAAGCTTTGGCTCGGTTGGCTACCCTGCACTTGGGGTGGGGGAAAGAGGAAATAATAGAAATGATGGAGAAAGAAGAACAAGAGAACGAAAGAGAAGAAATGACAACAGGGCTTGTTGCTGAGCTAGTTGGTTGATAACTTGAAAAAACTCTAATGACGTCAAGAATACGGGGACGAAGCGAAGACAAGAACAGACAGACACGGGCGCGAAGAGATGACCAGAGCACTTAAGCATTGTTTTTGTTAATCATAGCGATGATCATAGTAATCATAGTAGTCATAGCGACAGACACGTTCAAGCAATCCTGAAGCGCACGATACTGCGCGGCGTATTGATATTATGACTTTGTTTTCTTGGAGGTAAGGAAGGCGAGCAAGCAGAGAGTTAGTCGCTTTCGTCCTGACTTCGGTGAACACCGTATTAACATATACTACGCATTTACCAACTTAATTGGTAGGCCCATCGTCTGCACGGAACCTGCAAGAAGAAGGAGCGCTACAAGGCGACGGTCCGAGTGATCGCGACTCATGACTGAAGAGAACCTGCTAAGTTGAGCGCAAGGCATACCTTCGTCTTGATGGCAATACGGCTTCCATATCGATTTAAGCTCCATCACTTTCCATTGTGACCTTCCTACTACGACCAAGCAAGCTGAGTTCGAATGACAAACGAAAAAGGGCTGCTGTATTAGGTGCAACGCTGGTGGGTTCTTTTATTCAGCGGTGCGTTTTCTTTACATTGTATCGATCACGATTGCTTCAACAGATGTGGCACCCGCAACTGACATGTTCTTGTATTTGGAAAATAAACCGCATGTGATCATAACTAGGCATGACACGAATGAGACGCTGGGTCCGAGCTAGTTGGTACATTGACATCATGTCGCAATAAATATCAGTTGGAAGTAGCGCTCTGTGTGTCGTCTTCTTGTTCCCCTCTTTGTGCGCATAACGGTTTAATAATGACATGACACGGTGTACGACTTGGATCCTTAGAAGCCGTCAGTACTCAAGGAACAAATCGCACTTTCCAGTATTCACAAAAACGTCTCATGCTAAACATTTGCGCAAGAAAATATTTCAGCCAATCACGATGCGAGACATACCATTAGCTAATCCGGCTGACCAATGGGAAAATACACTGAGAAAGAGAGAGAAACGAAGGACAAAGGCAGGGAGGATAACCAAGCTTTCGCTCGGTTGGCTACCGTACTCGTGGGATGGGAGAAAGGGGGAATAAAAGTTAAGATTATGCATAATAGGTGCCCATTTCGAAAGCAGCACTGACCTACGTGCTCCTAAGTATAGCCTTATCTAGTGAAAAACACTTGAGACTTGGGTGCGAGTGGAAGGCGTCCTCTAAGGGTATTTTTTTCCCTCGTATAAATCAATTTGCCTTTAATAAATCAATATCTTTGTGCTGTTGTTTTGCAGCACTAATATCTCCAGCTATGCAGCCGGGCGATGTTTTATTATGTGTAGCTATACTGCGCATTCCACCTAGTATATTCAGAATGGCCGTCAGGGGTACACACAGATGACAGCACTGTTGTTTTTTTCTTCAATCTTCCTTGCTGTCAGACATCAATCACGCCTTTCATCAAAAGCCATTTAGATGGTTTTGTTTTGGAATTGACTATGAAACGCTTCGCTGACACCACACTCCCGTCAAGAAAGGTGGCTCTCTGCCACAAGAATGAGTTCGCGTAGCACGTGCGCATTTTCGTGCTTTTTGCTTAAATCCGGCGTGTTATATTTAAAACTTTGCTGAGGTTTCCTATTAGTTTTTTGAACTTTTACAAATTTGACAGAAAATGTTCGGCGAACTAAAGTTTAGCAATGATAGGCTAATACTCTGGAGTAGATCGCTTGTGAAGCCACGGCAATGCCACCATGGTGTCATTGCCGGTGGCTGCAGGCAAAGGCCGACAAGCATTTCTTAGAGCGTGTAAGGCGCAAGAGAAACGGGCCGCCGAAGCTATGATATTTATTAATTTTTTTCTGCCAGCCATGAAAGAAACCTTTCTCATTAGCGTTCTGTGTGTCTCGAGCATGCCATCCTTATAGTGCATGTAAAATGGTTACACGTGTTTTCTTCTATGCTATTGCGAAGTGCCTCACAAGTAAATAAGCAAATATAATCAGAACGTTAAGATGACATTCACTAAAGGTGAAGTAAGCGTTATCCCTCTTGCGTAAATGTTACTTTGTCAAAAAGAGAGATACATTGAGCGCACTTGTGCAGCTTTTGCGTACAGAAACCTAAATAAAGTGGGTAGTTGCTTCTGGAAAGCTCCGAGTTAAACAAATCAGCTGATTAACTGTCATTTGGTTGTAACAATGCGCATGAACGTTTTAACTAGAACGCAGCGTATTATTTCTCCCCTCTACATAGGCTAGGGTGCATGTGAGACTCCAGTTCTAAGAAGCAGCAATCCGTGTTTGGGTGGCGGGCTCTTCACTGTCAGTGAGGCAGCTGTAAAATGCTGTTTAATGCAGGCGCTGTCATAAAAAAAATGTTATGGCCTGACATAAAAAGTAAAAGCTGTGACAATGTCGTCCTTAGGCGCAGACTGAGGTAAACCCCCTTGCCACTATTCTTTTCATTTCAGAGACAAGACGGAAATCCTTCCCAGCCTATATTTGTACTGTCATTTTCGCCAGGCTCTTTACGGAGCGTATAAGTGCAACTTTATGAGAATAAATTGCTGTTGGCATAGCACTGCACTCTGTGTCGTGTTTTGTTCTTTGGTAGCTGCGCAGCTTCCCTTTCCAAGTCGTTTGGAAGGATATCCACCTTGTTGGGTATGGGCAGCATGGAAACCCCCGGGCGTAAAAAGTTTTCTTTTTCCAGCTGCGCTTTATAAACATCAAAACGTACAATAATTACTTCTGCTCTTTGCGTACCACGATATGATTATGAGGCACGCCGTAGTGGTGGGCTCCTGAAATTTAGACCATCTGGTTTACTTCAATAATGTGGTTTCATCCTTCGTATTCAATGGCTGTCCGTGAACCAGGGACATATACGAGATTGACGAGCGGCGCTTGCGCTCCGGAGGGTGTGGAGATAAATTACGTGCTTAGTACCTTCGTCTTCACCGCTGTGCGACCTTTCCATTGAGAGCCGGAGTTTGTATTGTCCACGTTTGCACGCGTAGCTTTGCCTAAGAAGAATCAAACTGCGACCATCCAACTCGGCTTTCCGTAAGTACTACCGTGCTTACTGCACTAACAAGGCGCTGTGCGCACGAAAATGCATAGATGTTTTTAAAGGGCCTCTCGCCACACCTCACTGGGAATGCTATTACACAGTGGAAGTTACAAATGACCATCAAGGGAGGTCTTTATCAAAATAATTTTCGCTCGTGGTCGTCTAACGCCTATCCATCCATTACGAAGGCACAATGGGCGGAATCCCTCAAGAGCAGCAATCTTCACACTCAACACCAGGCCGTCCAAAGAGCCCACGACATCGTGGAGGGCTTTCTTTAGGTGTCATCGTGCGCGGAGTCACCGACCTGATCGGTGGGGCCCTCCGGCTCCCTTAGATCTCAGTTCGTCAGGACTCAAGTAAAGTTCTTGTCATGTCGTGGTCGTCTAAGCACGAAGCCAGCTACCAAAATACCTTGCTTTTAAAATAAGTTTTTACGCACTCACTCTCGAATCGGTTTGTTAAAGGGCTAGCAAACCACTCCGAGTTCAAAGAAGTGAGAGTGGTTTCATTGTCGCCTGCACTACCCTTCCTACAGGCGCTATCTCCTCCTCGCCCCTTATTTCTTCATAAAACACCTGGACAACGTCAGCACTAAGCTATGAGCCTATCAGGATTTCGCGCGTTTCGGCTACACGCTGTTATCTAAGCTTGCGCAGCCAAAAACGCACAAGACGAAGTGAAATAACTTGATCGAGCACGATAGTCACGCGAAACAAGGCAGAACGGGGGTGCGACTGCGCGGAAAAGCAGGTTAAGAGACAATTCACAACTGATATCCCTCGTATATGAACCAATCGAGAGCTTATTGTCTCATGACGTCACCTGAACAGAGTGGCGCCGTCACGAATTCTGCCGGCAAAACAGGAAACGCCAGGAGAGAATAACGCGCTCACTCTTTCTGCACTGTTGGAAAAATACCGTGCATTTACACGTGCAGCGTTCGGTACCGTAGCTGCACAAATGCCGTCACACGCCGCATCCTGTAGCGCGTCTCAACGGTTCCCAACCCATCTCACAACAGAATTTGGTTAGGGGGCATGATAAGTAGTTACGTTTACTGTGAATGGTCTTTGGTCAGCGCGGTTATATTCTACAACTTATAAGCACCCGTTCTTCAGCGATTTCGCTGTTGCGGCATTAAAACTTTGAACGCACTACTTCTTTCTTTGGAAGCTGCGCGGCGACCCCACGACACCATCGTTCTCAAGAACACCCTAGGGCGACCGCAATATTGCGCACGCCATTGTTGCGACAGTAGTTTCAGGTTTCACGAGCAGCGGCGGCTTCATCATGGATTCGATACTTTCCCGCACTTTTTTCGCTACAAGGACAAGTTCCAGCCGTGCAGCACCGACGTTGTGGCAGACGCGACGGCTCCTGTCAAAGCATTGCACGGTAAGTTCCAATTACTTGATGTTTTTATGGTGTCAGGGAGTTGTATATCCTCAAGCTTCCTCGTTGAAGGCTAATCTCGTGTGAGTAGTTAGGCGATGTTCAGCCGCCGTTATTTTTTGTGGTCATGTAGCTGAACCGCAGAGCTTGCTGTAGTCAGGCTGCATGACTGGTCACCCTGAGAACTTTGTCGCCGAATCGCGTACCGGTGATCATTTGTTACTTCGTTTAGCCGTGGTGATTCGCGTCGTGTAGGTGTGTCGTTGAAGGAACTTGTGTCGGCATTGTCGGAGTACTCATTTGGCACTTGTGTATATCTCACAACTACTAAATATAGCACACGAAAGCGTGATCAGAGATGACATCCGTGCTACACCGGGGAAAAAATTGAGACGGTTCGGCTGCGCACGCTACTACAGAATAAAGAGTGGAAGGATATTTTCGCGCGATTCATGCAGCAAGTTCATCAAGTATATAGAAGATCGAGATGTCTTTGCTAGAATATTGTTTTATTGCGCACATAGTACGCATCCCAGGTAAAAATGTGTAACTGGGAATCCAACTGGTCTTAACTGGTTCCACTTCCACAGGTTTAAGGAACACATTTCTATTGGTAACTGGGACCAGTTGAGAACGCATTTCCAGTTGGTAACTGGGACCAGTTGGCAATGGATTTCCGGTTGGTTACCGGGACAAGTTGGGAATGAATTTCCAGTTGGAGACTGGGCTCAGTTGGGAATACATTCCCATTTGACGACTGGGACCAATTAGGAATGTATTCCTAGTTGTGAACATGTCCCTGTCCCCGTCGGTGGCCAAATGTACATGCATGTACTCCAGCTAGCTCAAACAATCTTCAATATGCAAATAATATTCATTCTGGGCACATCAAAGACTCCAAAGGAACACCCGACACTCCATGTTAAGTGTAGAAGATGATCATGATTTATTAATATTACACAAAAAATATTACACAGCTCTGGGCATTTCCTGCTGTAGCTGGTTTAAACCAGCACTGTGGTTGCACATTCAGTGCAAAGATTTCCTCCGCTCGGCTTTTATGCAGTCCTGTTAATTACTCAGGCTATATGATGGTGAAGTTTCGGGCTGCGCTGCTGATGAATCTGTGCCATTCACCCGTGGCCAATGAAACAGCGTTGTTGCAAAATAAGAGGTAACATGTTTCATGCATGCCTCAGAATAGTTATATCAGTTTATAGATGTACAGATCAGACCTAACCTCTAAAAATTCACACTAAAAAGACTATCTGCAGAGATCATGCGCTGATGTATTCCAAATTTTTAAAAGTCGAGTTTATATATCAGCGGCAAAAAATATTAAAAGAAACTACGAGCAGTAAGCCGAAAAAATGTTTATTTTACTCGAATTCCAATGTCTAGTCATGCAACAGGTTCAGGAATATTCATTTAGAGTGCAAGTACGTGCCTTTTTGCGCTTTACTTGAAAGCGAAAAAGCGCCTATCGGGGTGTTATTATTGCCGTTGTCTCGCTTTTGCGAGACAACGCTGTAATAGCACCCAGATGTCAATTAGGCCCGCTTGGGCTGCGCGTATTGTCACCGTGATGGACCTACAAAAGATTCACAAATAGCTTTGTAATATGATTTGAATGTACTGATGCTAAAACAAGCGTACGTTTGAGTGCACTGTGTTGTGCATTTGTGCGACGGAAGAATCCGCGATAATATGATTTTAAAGATACATATATCAGGTCAGGTAAGACTGCTTATATCATTGTAATGGGGTTTAAACAACGCGAAGAGGCTGACGTCTAATCAAGAAAAGATAATTCATTCGCAAACCATGAGATGCTATTATCTTATTGTCTTGTGTTTTATTACTAGCCCCTTAGAATATTACTAGGCCAGTGATCAGGTACCCTTCTGTGAGTAGCACAAAAAAAGCTCTTGGATAAAACCCGTTCGCTCAAGTGCAGAAATGCAACGTAAACGTTCAATTTCAATTTTCTTTCTTCTTTCACTGTGAAGAATCGTACAACCAGGGCAACTGGTCGCACCTCCAGTTAGGGCACAACTGGGACCACTTGCTTCCAATTTAGCTGGTTATGGTTTCCAAGTGGAACCTACTGCTGGCCATGGTTCCTGTTGGTGGCCAGTTGAGTAGTAACTGGGACCAGCTGCTAACTGGAACGAGTTGCAACTGGAATCAACTGAGACCGGTTGTTTCCCAACTGGGACCCGCTGGCCTGCAACTGGGACCATTTGATCCCAGTTGCAGGCCAGTTCAATGCAGTTGGATTCCCAATTGCACATTTTCACCTGGGACAGTCAAGCACACTGGGCTAGCATAAAGCGTACAGAGTTTTTCGTCGGGCAGCCTGTGCGTCTCCCGCTGCTGGTGTCGCCGATCTCACAACAATTCAACATGCGAGCTGCGTCTATGCAAGCGCGACTATTTCCGCTAGGGCACCCTAGATAGGTTCCAATGCTGGCAAAAACTAGGCGCTGGCGATGAGAAGCGCACCAGCCGGCACAGATCAGATATTTGATCGCCACTGTGCCGACGCCCCAGCGATATCATTGCGTGCCTTGAACGAATACGCTTTAGGATCGCAGTGCGGTATAAGTTATACATGTTTCGTTCTGGTCAGAGATTGTGAGGATGTACTACGTGAATGAGTGTCTGTTACTGTAAGTGCGTCACCGCGGAAGGTGGGGTTAAAGAGCGTGCGTCGATATCACTTTTTTGAACGCGTCAAATGTGCTGAAGTGGTGTGGATGTACTAGCAAATTAATTTTGCACAGTCAAATGCGCAGAAGTGGGGCAGAAGTGCCAGCAAATTAATTCTGTACATCAGTGAGTAAATGTGAATTCGGCTGAATGGGCAGTTGTGAGCGTGGTAAGAAACATCAAACTCGTCTTCTATTGTAAAAATATCTGTGTACTACAATATCATTCTCTGAAAACTGAGAACATTCCATTTTCCTTCTTTGCTCGAAAGACATTAGAGGTAGTTTCTGCTTTGAACTATATTCGAAAAAAACGTTTAAGTGCAACCTTACTGAACGTTGATTAATGAAGACCACTTTGGGGGGTGTTTCGTTCCATAATGATTGAGTAGCTACATAGGCCTGGGTGGAAGTCCGTCTGGTAAAGTAGAGTAAGCAGATGCCTCAACATTATCTCTGTTTCATTCTAATAGCAATTAAGGTGCATTGTCAAGTTGTAGAGCTTGCAGCAAGACCCGTATTCCCTAGGAGACATCTATTCAACCTTAACAAATTGATAGAAAGCAAACCCATAGGGGTTCTTCTAAGATAAAGCTTCGCAGTTGCGGAAAAATGTTCGAGGCGGTGATGTACAAACAAAAGGCGAAACAAAGTAATCTATCTTTAGCGGGGTGTGACCTACGAAGGCCTCGGCACGTGTAAAAGCTTAACCACACGTCGAAGGGTCCTTTTATTTGAATACAAATGAACTAAAACGCAGATGAAAGATATTGCTTGAGCAAGGGCATCGAATCGCGCATTCCACATGTATGAATCTGAGAAGCAAATAAGCCTTAAAAAGTAAAGTATACGTGACCCGTTTTGAAAAAAGAAAGCTAAATTATGCCGATGCTACGGCAGTGCGGAAATGTATAATACTGAGGCATTCACGCTGAATATTACCGGGTGGACCATAGTGTTTCTGTGAGACAAGTAGCTATATGTTTAACGTGAGCAGGCTTGCGAGACGACAGCAGGAAAATGACTATGAGGACGATTTTGTGATGTCCATGGCAAGCTTTCTGTTTCAGCCACTCGACGCGCGTTTGTGACGTGTATACTTCTATGCATTATATACACTGCAGTAGCATAAGAAAAAAAAATTCACCAAGCTCCGCTTCGCGGACAGTGATGGAACAGCGAAACGAGTGGCCTTCCCTTCGTCAGGCGGACGCATTTCTCTGTTTTTCAAGTTCTTCAGTTATGCTGTATCACTGCTCTTTGTCAAGGTTTGAGGTAGTAGTATAGTTTTATTGCATCTTGACCATTCTTATAAACAGGTTTACAAAGAAGCTCAACTGTTGCATTCTTTATTTTTAGTGGACCAGGGTTGAGTAGTGAGATTTACCCAATTTCGGTGGCACTTACCCGTTTATGATGGTGACAGTTTTGTGATAGGCCGTACAGTGGAACATACACGTTTGATGACGAGTTTTCTTCTTCATTTTTAGTGAACCGGTGGTGAGCACTGGATTTGACACAATTTTTGTGGCACATACCCGTTTATGATCAGCGTTACCATGGCGATGAACATGAAAGCCTCGACTAAGAACAGTTTCGCGGTTAAAAGCCGCCATTGTGTCGTCAGTAGCGTCCATGTTTTATACAGCGGTACAGTACAAACATAAGGCGATGTCGTGCGATTTGTGTAAAAACGAGGATAGTTATCTGCACTCTGATGATGGAGCGTTAAATCCTGCTTGACCTGAACCAATGATAAGTTTGGTAGCAAGTCGCACAGTTGTTACGTAGCGTTGGCTGCTACGAAGGTGACGTGGGTGCTTGAGCTTTGTGGTCTGGTAGTGGAACTAGCACGTCGGCGTTCGTGTGTCCCGGTGTATTGCTTGGGTTTACTTTGTGTCTCGCGTGCTGCTGAACTGGATCACAGAAGCCACGTAGAAAGAAGCGCGTGGTTGAGATTTTGTCTGCCAGATGTCGCAACGATACAAGCTGATTACCCTCTTTCAATGAACTCGGTCACCGCCTTTTGTGCCTCTGCGTATATGGACTCCAGCCCTGCAGGCGGAAGAAATTATGTCATCGCAGCGGTTAATGGCTATGGATATACGTTGAGGACAGAAACCATTCAGGCCGGCTCCGCTACGGAGGCAGAAGGAACAGCCATCGCTACTGGAACTACCATTGAGGGCACGAAATTCATCTTATCGAATTCGGTGTCGGGCATTGCGGCATATGCTGTAGGGTACACAAATAGCACGGCTCTGCCATTATAAGCACGATCTGAGCAAGAAATCAAGCTAATTTGGGTTCCGGCACACTGCGGGAACCCGGGACAGGAGCAACCCACCAGACAGCCCGAGGAAACGTAAACCGGGCGTAGTGAGAAATTTTTTCGCGTGGGGGCGGGGGGCGGCTTTAACCATGCTTTACGTATGTTCGTGCGTGTGTTTGTATGTGTGCGTGTATATATACGCTAGAGAAATTGAGAATTTTCGGGGGGGGGGGGTGTTGAATCCCCCCTTGGCTACGCGCCTCTGCCGGGCGGTGGTGTGGCCCCAGGAACCATATATGAATGACCTTATCAAGGCACCTGCTTGCCTCTTTCAGCACGCTAGTTCTCTGCATGGGCACCCTTGAGGCGGACATGGGTAACATATCCAAAGGTGGTACGGGGGAGCTAGTTTGTTGTACATGATCTTGACAACAGCAATGCACAATATGAAGAAACATGGACGAACAAACAATGATACACACGACACAGCACCTGTGTTTTGTCTATCCCTGTTTGCTTGACCGTGTTTCTTCCGGAATGGTCGTGGGGCGATCGCCTGACCACATTCAGCGACATCTCACAACATTAATAACTAAACAGAAGCGAATACCCTCCACCACACGACAAATTAAACAAAAGACAGGCCGTAACTTGGAGATTACTACAAACAGACACTTACCCCAGCCCGGCGATCCTACGCATCTGTTATCCAAGCTTATAGCCGACGGGCGCGTGTAAAGCGTGTGGGGAAAGAGCCACACTGCGGCACATGCTTTGAGAATGTGCCGGGAGAGCTAATGTCGCTGCCGCCGCTCGCTTCGCGACGCATGTTAGGCAGGGACGAACTGCTACCACCGCGCGAGGGCAGGGGCCGACCGCCGCAGCGGCTGTGGTCACTGCTGCGGATCGGCTGCGTCGGCGTCGCTGCCGCTGGGAGGCGGCACTCCCCAGTGACAAGCTGACCGACCAACTTTGGGCGGTCCGGCAAGCCGAGGATGCCGCCCGGGTCCAAGGGCTGCAAGCCGTCACCTGACGCCATCTTCATCGACGGAGAGTGGAACGGGACAGGGGTTAATCCCCTCTTCCCCCCGCCTCGCCCGGACTTTTAATAAAGTTTAATCACTCACTCACTCGAAGTATTGTGCCCGTTCTGTCTGTTTTATTTGCCCTCGTGTCACTTGCAGCGCGAAATTTATTGAAATAGGAAAAAAAGAGCATTTTTTGAATTTTAGGTTATCCACGGAGCCCATTTGACATTGTGCGTTAGTTGATTAGGAATAACAATGAATATAAAGCCCGAAATGGAAGGAGCTTCAAACATTTCACAAGTGAGCTTGACGCAGTTGACAAAGCTAAGAAAATATGAGGGTGCGTGATAGACATGGTCGATAATGGACTGAGCCATACTAAACAGGTCACGACGACAGGTCAGGAAGGCTACGTAGTTGTTCTTTTGCACTGATGTGATGTGTGATGCTATTTTAAAGCCTTTCGTGTATGGTACTGTCGGTTTGAGATTATATCCCCGTTAATTTTTTTATGACTACAATCAGAATCGCATTGTTAACGAAGGCAGTATCATGTCTCGATATTTGACTGCAGCTTCGTCCTCCATTGCCTTTGCTCTTCCACATCGGAACTCCGATTTGAAGACGCTCATTTCCACAGAAAGCATTCTGTTAGATAACACAGGAAACTGACTATTGGGCACGCAACTTCTTGCACTTGAATTTCGAAAACGAAATTTCGCGCCAACTATCATCTTCACATGGTGTACATTGGCCTATATTTGTGAAAATTATATGAACGTCAAGGCTTTCGATCAGCTCGTGATTTACGCAAGGTCTGAAGAAGAAGAAGCTGCTGTGCGGTGCAATTCGTTCGCGGCGCTTGTTATTCATAAACTAGCGAAAAACGAATCTTTTGTATAAGGTAGCCAGCGGGAGGAGTTCCGGATATATTCGGTAAGCTACTCTAACGTCTCCGGTGAACTTTGCATGCGTTCAAAATCTTCAAAATTGGCTAGCGCGAAGTCGACAAGGACTAAAAAGGAACACTGATGTACAGGACAGGCGCTAAATGCGTTGCACTTTATATTTGCGCAAACGTCGTCAATACTTCGCAGTAGTGACTAATAGGGGACAGAGCAGTTTGTAGCACTTTCTATATCCCTGGAAACAATTGTGACCTACAACGTCGAGTAGCTATCAAATACATTCGGCTAGGACCTTCCTAACTTAAGAATGACATGTAAGTAATACGTCGGTACATATTATTGCGATAGCAATTACATGGACAGTCTCGGCTGATTTTTGCCGTCGCCGTCGCCGCCGTCATGCTTAATATATGTATAAGTATGTATGTATACATCAATATCCCAAAGAAATCAGAAAAAGATGGCTGGTTGATCCCTCCCTCATAGGAATCGGTATAACACGAAAGTGAAACGTGTCATCACAGAAGTAGTTTATTGTTTATAGTGCATTGGTATAGAGCTTGTACAATGTCTACTGTTGTTTGGCAGATATATCACTGCTTGATGTGGACGCATCGCACTCACGTTCACGCCTAGTGGCACATCTCCGTACCGACGACAAACGCCCATGATGATGATTTAACCCTTGCGGTAGCTGAAGTTCTTAACATATACGTGGACTCCGCATATGGGGTGGATCCCGCGCAAAGATGGCATCAACAGGCACATAATAAACACTAATGCTCGATATGCACTCCTTCAAAGCGTCGTGAAATGCGAAGAGAAACGCTACGCGCGTCGTGTCTTCCCTCTAGCCTGGCCGTTACTTCTCACAGGGCGAGCGGGGAACGCGGTGCGACAGCCAGGCGAGCGTCGGAGAGCTACTTGTCGATATGGATGGATGCTATGAGCGAGGCTTGCGATAAAAACCGCCACCTCACGGTGTGTTAAAACCTTGACGAAATTAAACTTGTATTGGAAACGTGCCGAATGGGACGGTCTTTGCAATGGCGCGTTTTGTTTTCGCGCCTGGTGGCACAGATCTCAACGCCCCGTTATAGAGGGGACGCTCATAGCATCTATCCATGCAAGGTAACTGTGAGAGGCAAGTGTGAAAGATAAAAGGCGCGTTCATGTCGCCTCCTTATTATGTTCGGCGGTTGCTCAGTGGGCTAAACGCCCGCTAGCCACCAACGCGGACCAAGAGGTCATGGGTTCGATTCCCGTCAACGGAACTTTCTTTTTCTTTGCCCACTGATGGCATTCATTTTGCTGACGTACTTCCGTGACGGAAATACGTCATGAAAGTCTTGGTGGACCCCGGCATAAAGCACTTTCGTGTTAAAATGCTTCCGAAGCGCGGAATCGAACCAGCGACCTCTCACTTCTTAGCGCGGTGCGCTAAGCACTACTCCACAAAGCGCAGATCTCTCAGGTAGCTAACGGCGAGCGTTATATACACACCCTTTACCGTTTACAGTCGTTCGAGACTGCAGGCTCTTATAAGCGCTTCTTCATTACCAGCGAGATGGCGCTAGGAGCGCGACGGGCGCACTGAAAGGCATCAGCCAGCTCTCTCACTTCTTCTAATATTTGCGCAGGGAGAACCTTGCCCTTCCGCTGTCTGCTCGCGCGGGCGCTCGAACAAGCTGCCGCAGTGTTCATGATTCCCAGCAGATGGAGCTACGTGGTAGCTCTCACCGCGCGTCGCGTACGTGTAGCTAAAAGCGTTTCAGATGTCGTACACGTAACGTACGTGTACTTTCCCGTTTGCGTACGTGAAGTCCCTACGTACGTGAAATGAAAACTATCTAGTAGCTGCCGGGTAGTGATGGACGCGCGGTAGTTGCAACGCGTTAATCACGTGCCGCTTTTCTTGCTATCACATTCATTGCTTCGCCCTTGCGGCTATAGTGTACTAGAATACTTGCGGCGAAACTGTGACTTTTTTCTTGCTAGCAGACCAAAGTTTTACATGGCTCAGAAATGCTATTGGCCGCGAGATCGAGCAGAGTCGGCACCTAGCGGCGAGCGGGCGAAACCCCGCGGTGTGGACACTGTGGGTGTGGACGGCTCCTTGCATCGTCTGCTAGCCACACGTGTTCGCATGTGTGCGTACGTCACGCACGTCCTCAGATGACAGTTTATTCCGTTGTGCTAGCACAGCAACACATGTTTGTACTTACGCCTACAAGATATACACAAGCATTTCCCGTTCGGAGACTTGTACATGCCCTCTAACACGTGTCGGTATGGCGCTAGGTCGAAGCATCGTACCGTCTATTCGACAAAATGATATCCATGAGGTTGTCACATTGTCGTTCAAGCACATGACATAGTGCATTGGGCGTCGTCCTAAACGAAAGGAATACAAAAAGTTGAAGTGTGAATGTAGAGTTTTAGCGACACCCTCTCTTAAAGTGTTGGCTATATTGAAATCATTGTGATACCGCAAAGCATGAACTAGGATCTGCAAAGGCCGGTTAGGGGTAAAAAAGACCTCAAACCAGGCATTTATATAGTGCTACACGCGTATTCATGCAAACAGAAAAGCAGAGTGCGCAAAGTTCTACTTGATCTAATTACGCAGAAATGCAGGCTCTCTGTTTTGTAGCCGCCAAAGCAAGAAGTAAATACCTAATGGGCTCAGTCGCGCGACGCTTTTTATATTGTGGTATAGGCTGAACACAAGTTAAACCCATACCAATAGAGCAAGAAAAAACATCGACCACAGTGCAAAACATGACTGTGACCGAAGGCCAGTAACCCATTGATTGGCAGAATGCGCCTCTCTGACTCGTGATAGGGACGTTAGGCCGGCTTTGCGCATTAATGTGGCAATGGAGGGCATATATAGCACCATTAGGCTAGTCAACTAGCTTTATTCGCAGACAATCGACTCAAACCGCATACGGCGAAGCGCCGCTGCGTACATTTGTATACGCGCCGCCGACCGCCTATTTACACTAACGCGGCGACGGGGCTGCCACATATAGTCGGATCTCGTGGCGAATCGAACCCTTGGCAGGGCTAGTGTGAGCGATGTTTCTGTGGTTTGTAATTAAATACTCTGGATTAGGTGAAAAGGTCTGTCACTGCCTTCTTGTGAGATAGTACAACTGTGCCCATAGCGACTCCTCCTTTCCAACAGAAACCTAAGAAGAAAAACCCGCGTCAGGAAGACGAGAAAACGCTGCGTCAGTTGTAAAAATAGATATTAGACTGATCAGGTTTACTTTTCATGACAAAGCAACTTTCGCATCTTCAATGCAGCATTTCTTTAAAGCACGGTGCGAATAGCGAAATGGCTCACGTAAGAGAACTAATTGTGGTTATTGCGAACTCACCTTATTGCCTCACAAACTATGCAGTTGAGAACTAAAAAAAATAAAACTCAACTTGAGATGATTTCTTCTACAGGTAAGACAGATGGACCCGGAAGACAAGGAAAACGTGAGACGGCGCAGCGGGGATCATGGTTTACAACAAGTTCCGAAGAACAGGATCTCGGGATCGAAGGTAAGCACTTCAGATATTCTCCACCATCGCAAAACATGAGAAGATTGTTGTAGATAGAAGTAAGCATGCCAGAAACGTTTTCAGGTATGCACAATCAGTCGGAGTAGCACTGGCGGCATTTCGCCAAAGTTTGACCTCGGGATCATTATGAGAAGTACTGGGCATCTCGTACGCTTTAGAAAGATTGCGAAGACTCGCGCGTGTAGCGATGTGGCAGATTTTTGTCATTGCCTAATTCAGCTGCCGAGATGCATGCGAGAAAATTTGCATTTAGCCGCTTCCTCTCACCCTTTCCAGCTGAATATTATTTTAAGCGAAGCGTTTATCACTAACAGGTTGCGGCGGCATCCACACACAAACACACAAAGACATAGCCAGCGAGCGCAAATAAGTGCGGGCCTCGAATGTGCGCCGGTCACATGTGCATTTATATGCCTCATTTTCCAATAACTGATGCTCACACGATTGTGGGCTTGTCGGTGATCAGCTGTTTGTGATATGCCAATCCGATATTTCATTGAGCATTGAGGTGACTTGTCATTCCACGCTTTGCCTTCTTCATTGTTTCCTGGACATGCATAATATAAAGCCGAATAGTTTTCATACGGCTCTTTCTTTCTATGCGGCTCTTTTTTCTATGCGGCTCTTTTTTTCAACTTTGTAGTTTGGTGCGCAAAACCATGCACTTCAATGAGCTATACTATAGAATCAGCATCACGGTTCGCCAAATCGCACCGTGAAGAGATTTCCGTCGTTCCTTGTAACAACGCTAACGTTAAATAGCCGGTGACGTATCACACGAACACGATGTACTAGCGCGCTCGTGCTAAAGAAGGTTTGCTACGCTCATTATTGCGTCTTCAACTAGCTATAAAACAAATGATATTGCATACCGGAGTTGCCCTTGGATGACGCCATGATGAATGTAGTCGTACCTTTGGCAAGGATCTTAACTAGAAGCCTTAAAGGGGCCCTGCAACCCTTTTTCAGCATGGCCAGAAAGTGCTGCCGGACGGTAGTCGAGGCTCCTGGGGACACGCAAGCCAAACGGTATAGCGCAGCACGCGGCCTGGGATTTACAATCATTCCTCGAAGTCGGCTAGAAATCATTCCCTCTACTTTTACAAATGATGCCATGTACCCAACTGACCGCGCCGTATATCCAATGGCACTACCATTGGCTGATTTTAGCATCGTTAGCTGCGTAGTTCCTGCGGCCACCGCGGGAGGCCGCCACGTGCCCGCGCGCGCGCTCGTGATCTCACTGAAACTAAGCCGCGCGTTCGAAAGAAAAAAAAAGATGAAAGAAGTGCTCAATGCAGAAAGCACTCAAAGCGTGTGACAAATCACCTTAACTCCGCTCGCACTTGAGGGATTTTAAAATTGTTTGCGGCGATCGGTTCGTGAGGCAGTAAACTCCATTATTAAAATCATTATATGGTTACTTGAAAAAGGGTTGCAGGGCCCTTTTAAGCTTTAGGAGGAATGGACAGCTTAATCTCCGGTGTTCGTACCTCATCTTTATTGCTTTGTGAACCCAAGCGACTCTAACTACAATGTGTTGATCGCTATTCTGTGTACGTAGATAAGTTATTTACTATGAATATGGATTGGCTCATCAGCGACTAGCTCCAAGCGGTTCACGTTAGCCTGGTTAACTATAGAATATACGCTATAACAGTTTTATCGCTATTTCCTCTAACACTAAAGATCGATTAGTGGCTCATGGATTAAATACTGACCTTTAGAAGGTTAATGTTTCTATGTAATCCCCGGCAGTGCTCATTAGAGATTCTAGACTGCAATACTAACTGCACTGCTTCAGTGTTCCACTCGTCAACGTTTCAATGTTAATCCCGGTAAAAAGTGGAATGTGCGGGTTCCTATTGTGGCCATATAAAGATTTCTCGTGAAATTACTGCTCGAGTTAGCTAATTGCTTTTCAAAGTGTTCGTCTTCAATCAGGTGTTTCCACGTGTTCCTTTCTTAGGTCATTCTTCGGCGGCGCCATTCGCCTTCGTCACCGATGCTCAAACTTGAACGGGAGCACGCCTCGAGGGCGACGCTGTTCAGCGCTATCTTCCTCTGCGTTCTCGTGGTGGCGGCCATGGCTGTTCTCATTACGCGCCACCTGACGTCGCGCCACGCTAGCGACGAAGATACCTGCACGACCGACGACTGCATCACATACGGGCGCACCCTGCTCGAGCGACTCAACCTGTCGGCAGATCCGTGTACCAATTTCTACCAGTACGTCTGCGGGGACGTAGGTGTATTGTCCAATTCTCAAACCACTACTTCATTCACATGTAGAGACGTGTTGACAACAGTTAGTGCTAGGTGAGAATTGTCACGTAACATGTCTGTTTGCCTCTGCATCCATGTAAGCCGTATTCAGATCAAGAGTTTCAAATGGTTTATTTTTTCAGAATGGGCCGTTTAAAGAAGAACAAATACAGGCAAATTGGCTATGAAAAACATTGTAGGCCAAGACACACCAAAGCAAAAGAAAATCACGCACTGAGAACAGGGGCTGACTGTGTTGCCCAAATATACCAAATGATGTAAGCAAAACTTCAGAACCCTTCCACTACTGTGAAGATGGTAGCGAGCGAAGCCAGCGGCTACGGCAGCAGGTTCTGCGTCAGCGGCTTCACGTCGTTCTCGCGCGCATTCGCGCTTCTCTACGCGTTGGTGCTCCTCCAATTCCCGCTGTTCTTCCTTCGTGCGAACGACATGCGTCCGTCCCTTAGTGAGTCCAAAGGGAAACAGCTTAAAACAGCGCCAGGGCGATGTCTAATTCCCGAGACGAAGAGACACAACGACTGGGGAGGGGTGCCGCCGCCGAGTATCGCGACACTTGTGAAAGAGGCTTAAATGGGCTGGTTGATCAACAACAGTATGATATCGACGTCTTGACATGTGAGAACGCCGATGTTTTAAAGTATTTACTTACTGTGGAGACCTGGACATGGAATCCAAGGTTTGACAGAATCCCGTCTAGTCGGGCGGAGGCATTGCAGAAAACGAAGAAAACGCCGACCACAACAAACTTCAATAAATGTGCTTTATTGTGCTCGGTGTTTCCTTCCTTTTCTACTCGACCTGAACATTATTAAAATTCACATTTCGGGCCTTATATATTAAAAGCTACACAGAGGGAGAATATTATTGTTTGAACAATTCTCTAAAAATGCGAAATTGTTTGCCTATTGTTCTAGATTGTATGTAGCAAACGTAAAATTGTTTTCCTGTATTCCTGCATCGAACACACCTAGGCGGCTTTCGACACTGCTGAGGAGAAGGTGCGAAGGATGTACGGCCCCAAGGTGCAGGACTTCATGCAACAACGAGAAAATGTGGTTCAGAAGGACAAAGGAATCAGGCATGATTACGAGCTCAAGGCTTCGCGGGCGCTGTCCTTGTGCCTGGAGAGACCGGATACTATGGATCCGGCGCCTTTCGTCCAATTTATGCGTGAACGTGGACTGATGTGGCCTGTGGAACCGAAACAACCGAAGCGTGGAAGGAAAGAGTCGGGTGAGATGTCACCCGAAAATTCTACCATGTTGTTGAGCAAGCGCCACGATGACCCTAACACAGCATTGCTTTGTTCCTAATGAATCTATTACCTTTGCTTGTTACTTTCCATACAGCTCGGTGATTGCTGCAATGTGGATGAAGTGTCTGTAGCTCGTCAGACATACATATTGTACAATGTATTGAGCACTTGCGTTTCTCTTAACAACTCTCTTTGAAGCAAATGTTCGAAGTGTTTTTTGCTTTTTGCTTTTTGGTGCTTTAAAACACTAGTTACAGGCGCAAGTTGGGTAAATGAGAAACGGCAGAATTAAAAGTTGAATGTTTTTAAAGGTTGCTGGAGAAGATAGGTGCATTATTTAGTTATGTGGAATTTAAACGTCTGTAACAGCTAATCTTATGCTTGTAACGTCACGTATTCATTTACATATACTGCAATTTGTTACGCATTTTAAGAAAGTAAGTAGACCAGCACAGAGAAGCAAGTCTCATTACACCTGCTCAGAGCCTTGTGTTTTTAACTCCCACTGGTTACACCTCTCGACGTTCGCAGTGGCCTAATTGTTAATGAGTTCTAGGAAGTGCCAGGAAATGGGTTGTACTTCTTGTTTGTCAGGGAACATATTGCCAAAGATATTTCATTCGCAAACATAACTATGCTGTATTCAGTTTACACGTTTAACACAAAAAGCGTTCTACACACGCGTTTACGGCGCCTGTTTTGGTAAAAAGAAGACGCCGGCATGCATTTGGCTGTGCAGGTAACCCGGTATTTCCCATACTTGTGGACCTCTCACTGAACTGGCGAGTATCTCTGTGGTTCGACGTGAACGTGATGAACTTGGATCGTGAAGAGAACTTCATGGTCACCCTCGACGATCCGGGACCTGTGCCTGTGCTCCGCATGGCACAGCTTTCATCTCTTGGAGATGACGCATACGACGGAATTGCGCAGCAGGTCTTTTTTTGTAAAAAGTTATTTGCAGTGCATATAAGAGTACACTTGATGCATAGAAGTCGTCATACAAATGTTCACAATGACATGAAACTGGATGTTTTTATGAAGTGAAGTAACGTAGAGTACTGGGCGAGTTGGTATAGATTCATGTCGAAGGGAAGCGCGAGGAAAACAGGACACAGAAAAGAACACACAGGACAGGCGCTGTGTGTTCTTTTCTCTGTCCTGTTTTCATCGCGCTTCGCTTCGACATGGTGGCTTTTAACCGGGACCGTGCTAAAGCACCACAGCAGAGATGAACGACGATGGCAAAATGTTTTGCTGGCTTGAATAATGGTTCCCCTCTAGAGTGCTACCAGTTGGGCTCCGAAAATATGTGCTGTCGTCCAGGTCTCGGCTCTGGAACATGTTGATTAGGGTAGCAAAGCTGTTGGCGCTTGAACGTTGGCGTATGTTCCGCCTATGTAAATGCTGTTTGTTTGGATTTTTTTTTCTCGGCTATGGTTGGCTTATAAATTGTGCAGAGAGCAGAAGCGGAAGTAGAGAAGAGAGCGGAAGAAATAAGGCGGTATCTTGGGTGCCTGAACCTTTTCCATATCTTTATTTTTTTGAACCAGATTTCTCATAATAGTTTTTATTATCAAGACATTACTAGAATAGTGACCACGCGTTTGGGGGTCCAAGGGCAGGTCGTTCAGGCATTGGAGTTCGTAACCTGCAGTCACGAATAGTACCACAGAACAATATAACCTTTAGTGCATAGGGCGCGTTTTGTTAAGGTACTCGTGCGTAGATCCCATTTCTTAATATGATCTGCACACTTCACCATCGTCAGCAAACATATGTTGCTTCGTGCGCAGCGAATAAAAAGGCTGAACTGAGTAAGTCATAGCTTATTCATGCTAGCAGATCGCAGTAAAGAGCAAAGTATTCAAAGACAAGGAAATCGTACAAGTTAAACAGTTGGGCGTACAATATGATCCTAATAGATTATTACGAAACGAGTAGCCTGGAACACCATGGAGTGAATGGGATGTGCTAGAGATGTCTGTGGATTGTACCATCAAGCGAGCAGGATACGCTTTTCTTGCGAGCGTAGTTCTTAACCTCTGATACAAATATTTGGCACACATGTTCTGGATAACAATGAATTTTCATGTTAGCAATAGAGGAGCAACCCTTTTGTGTCCATCTAATTAGGTTGCCTTGTACACATAGGATAACTTTATTGACATGCACGTGTTTTATTCTTTTCTTTCATATTCGGATTTATTGCTTACAAAAAAAAAGTCAAGCTAAGTCAGGCGTTCAGGGGAAGATGGATGCTTGAGGAGATGAAAAATCCCTGAATGTGGGATGTCAGCGGATCCAGCCATTCCACAACTGTTCTTGTCTTCAAGGCAGCAACTGCCTTACA
This sequence comes from Rhipicephalus sanguineus, assembly GCF_013339695.2. Lineage (NCBI taxonomy): Eukaryota > Metazoa > Arthropoda > Arachnida > Ixodida > Ixodidae > Rhipicephalus > Rhipicephalus sanguineus. The sequence goes on along the minus strand of NC_051181.1, from coordinate 87,616,394 downwards.
GAAGACAAGACCACTTATCGAAACGTTGGCTCGAGTGACACCTCCTGTTTGAACACTATTGATCGAGTATCTTACTGTTATTTAAAAAAGAAAGGATGAATGGGGGAATACTTCATCCAGTCCTCGAAACTGGCAAAAATTCGCGATACATCAGTACACTAAGTTTGGCAACGCAATCAGTGCTGCTTGCTGGCTTGACAAGACGTGATGCCAGTGGCAGAGTGCCCGAGACGAAGACAATTTGCTGCCATTAATTAGATTAATGGAATATTGCGTCGCTTTTGTGTTGTGAGAATGTCTGCTTGCGTTTTAAAGACACCGAAAGGACCGAAGAAGCTATCATTAGCAATATTTCTTTGATCTAATGTGCGCAAGTTTCTTATACATTGCATACCTATGATGATGGAACTGTGCAGTTCAATAGCCAGCAATAACTTCGCACGGCGTGTTAAACCTACTAAATTTTCTAAGAGCCAACCACGAAATAAAAATGCCCAATTTTAAGATTACCAATGTTGTTCTGAACGCTTTTTTTGCCCCTACAAATATGGAAAGTGCAAGTTCTCGATTTAGTTTATATTGAAAGTAGTGCTGCTGTAGATACGTTCAATACAACGAAACTCTTTAAACGTGTTCCTTTGTGGTGTATATACGGTTCGCGATCACCGTATAATCATATGTTTTGTGCTCACACCACCAGATGGCGTCTTTCCTTTCTGGAGGCACCGTGACGCTCAGCAAAACGGAATTGACCGACCTGCGTCTGGACGAAGGAATTGTGCGGAACACATTATCTTTTCGACTGGATCCGGATAGTGAAGAAGCGGATGAAGTGGACGTCACTGTGCCCATCGGAGGAGTTCACCTCTTGTCTCGGAGCATTGGTTCAGACCAGTGGCTGGCCACATTACGGAACTCGCTTCAAGGCGCTTTCGGCATGACCCTTTCGAACGAAACAAAAATACTTGCCTTTAACAAGGCGAGAATCAACGACGCCTTCACCATGCTCGAAGATCTACCATTTGAAGTTGCTCTAAACGTGACCGGGTGGATGTTTGCCTACATCTACGGGTGGACGATGGGCGCCCGCTACGACACCTTCCATCCTGGGCATCGAAACACTGAAACGCCGAACTCTGGAACTCTGTGCTTCCTCGCCGTGCATGAAATGCATGGTCTCGCCGTTGTAGCTGCTTACATTTCCGAACTTTTCGGCGTATCCGAACGCAGCGACGTGAAGGACATATTGAGTTCCATTACTAACGCGCTGCGCGTTGCCTTAAAAAATGCCGATAGTATCACTTTGTTGACAAAGCTTAGGGCGGAGACCAAGGTAGCAGACGAGCTAGGCATTTCTCTTTGGCCTCCCGAACCGTTTTTCAGCCGAGAGATGCTCAACGAGATCACCACCGCGTTTCCTGCAGAAGGCACGTCGCTGTTTTCTCTGCGGCTTCAAACGATGAAAGTGCTCCAGGAGTCGCGGACCAACCGCTACTACTCGAGCCTTTTGACGAAGCGTGTCCGCTGGTTCACTCGTAGCGTCCGCTACTTGTACAGCCGCAACTACCTTGAAGTCGGAGTGTGGGCCCTCCTAGCGCCTTCCTATATGAGGTGAGTTAGATAAACGATACCACAACACTTGGTTTTGTGAGATGCTCAGTTTTGGGCAAACAGTGAGGCAGAGCTTCACTGACCATCTGATATCTCGTACGGCAGTATAGTGCAATACCCAAGGCGCTTGTAACGCTCCAGAACCAATACTGTAGAAGACTATGGCCGAATGGGTTGAACTGCGTGAGTGGCGCGTGCGTTCGGCTGAGGTTCGCGACAATATAGGCCGTTTTAGAACAGAGTACACAAAGGTTTGCGCACAGAATCGCCTACGTTTGTTGCAACTGCGCATGCTCCATACGCTAGTAGTAGTGGTTTGATTATAGGAAATGTGCTTTTTTCTGCAACCCATAAGGCAACACGGCGCAGGGTCGTTGGGGGGAAGGAAAATGACAGTTGAAAAAGAGCGGAAAGGAGAGGCCACCTCCTAGAGACATGAGTACCCAGAATACCGAGCGCAAGGCAGGGGTACTTTTCTCCTCATTAGAGAAACCGGTGAGGCCCAGGTGCAGCGGGGATTAAACTTAGTGCTCATACGCTACTTCCCGGGTATGCGCTTTATTCTTCGAAAGTGACGTGCGTAACAAAAGAACGCAGATACACATTTCTGAGCCCAATTTCTAAATGTCTCCAGCAATACCAACAACAAAATACAATGGTTGCGCTGTGATAGAAGTGACTATGTGTGTGCTGCCTGAATATCCCGACCGAAGCGTTCAGGTGCACTGACGTCACGCTCAGAGCGGTTGCATTCGCTGCATTGATAAGGTATTCGGTCTTGCGGATGTCAAAATTCTACGCATACGAGCAAAATTAATATTCGTTTCTTTTTAGGAGCGAAGCTTCTTAGGCACGTACCCCGGCGTCGCCGTCGAAGCTCCCTGCAACATAGATGCGGCGCCGGTGCAAAAAGACAATAGGCAGTTTTAGAATAGCATACGCTAAGTTAGCGTATTGCGTTTGCGGCCCGCTATTTCCGTCACTTAACTGGAGCCCGCAAGCGGTTAGCGGACGACGCATGCGCAGGCGCGCGAAATATTAACGCAATGCTTTGCGTACGCTATTCTAAAACTGCCTAATAAAACACCGCGTGCCGCGTAAAAAAAAGAAAAACAAGGCGCGCGGCGCAATAAACAGTTTTGAAACGTACATAGTCGTTTGCGTCCCATTTCTAAGGAGCTTCGCTCATTGATTGTATTCGTACACGAACAACTACTGATCTTTGCCCGTGAGAGCGCCCGACTTCCGATACAAGGTGCTTTTGCAGAATATTGTTATAGCTGGTCGACCTACCTTAGAGGATGAGCTCAGTATTCGCCGTTGGCCACCCGAAGAAATGCACCAACCTTATCAGAACAGGTGTATTTAGCTAATGTTAAGACACGTGTCACTTTTTAAAAATGAGTTGAAACGATATATATACAATTTCGCACAAAGTACACCCCGACATCGATGAGAGAATGTACTGTCACGTGGTCGTGACGATGATGAAAGCCGCAGTTGGCGTGTTCAAGACGAAAACTCTTTACTTGAGCGAATCTGTGCCCGGAAAATGAAAGGGGCTAAGTAGAAGCAATTCAAGCTGTACACTGATAGCGGCAAGCACAGCGTCGGTCGTCGAGTCATCTGATGTGCGGTTAGGCGCGTGGGCCTAACCGCAGATCAGATGACTCGAGGTATGGATGACTGCATCGAACATTCGAGTCTTATCGCTGGTGGCCGTGCCAGGTTTAGAACAAACTCAACTGTTCGCGCTTTCGCGCTCCAACCTATCAGAAGATTCGGAAATAACCTGGCAGTTTCCCAGACATTAAGGCGCGGTTTGCGCAAAGCAGTTGTTATACGTGCAATACACGAGTTACATAAAAATAGCAAAAGAAGCGTGCGTGGTAATACACATGAGAAAGACACGGGCAGCACAGCTTGTACCTGTCATGGTATAGCTTGGCCGCTGTGGTGTCGCGCTGCTAATTACGAAGACTCGGGTTTGATATCCGCCCATGGCTACTGCATTTAGATGGGAGTGAAATGTAAAGACACTCATATATTCGTAATAAACTAGACGTTAACTATCCTTGGTGACCAATATTTATTCGGAGTACCCCGCTATGGTTGTCTTGTAATTATATCATAATGTTGGCACATAAGATGCTCGAGTACGTTTTAGTTAATAATGTTGGCACATAAGACGCTCGAGTACGTTTTAGTTTTTTACAGAGAACATAGTTGCCTGAAACATTTAGGTTAGACCATTGAAGATAACATGGTCATTGCTTTCACCGCGCCTTACTTTTCGTCGCGGACTGCATAGCACTGAAGCCATGGTTCGCCTTCTGCGCTTCGATTGCAGGCATGGCTCTCGTCTCATGACGTTCAGCGGTCTGGGTTTAGAGATTGCCCGTAGCCTGGTTCGGGCGTTCGACAGCCATGGAAGAATGCTCGACGGAAACGGTCAACCGGATACGCGATGGGCCCAGAAGCTCAAGTGTTCGCTGTACGATGCGAAAACCAGACGCGAGAGGCGAGCGCTCACGGACATCTTCGCCATGAACGTGACTCTGCAGGCGTTCGGCGACAGCGCCACGGCTCTGCACAGCTATCCGAAGCTCCGATTCCTCGAGTCGTTGAGTGAAGACGAAACATTTTTCGTGAGTTTGTGTAGTCATTTCTGTGGAGACAAAGAACGCGCAGAGCTCTGCGACCTGGCCACAAGGACCACGCGGTTTAGCAAGGCATTCCGCTGTGAAGATCGCATCATGAGCGAGAGGCGATGCGAGTTCTTGTGAACGTTTGCAAACATTTATTCCTTACGCATTTGTTCATGAAATGAACCATGCGACTATGCAAATAAGTTGAGTGTTTCAACAGCCGTTGTGTATGCAAATCTGTATTAAATGCAATACTCACTTGAGCGCATGTTTCCCTGTGTGTTTAAGCGCAGCTTTGCCTAGCGCGTACAGATCCCACTGTCACAGAATGGTTGCCTTATCATATGTCATTGAAAATATTTGAGACATCTAGCAGAAATTACTGCTTGACGGGTTTTCCTTTGAATATTAATATGTGCCTTCTGCTGACAACGCTGGGCAAATTTATTCGGTGAAAATGTCCCAGATGGAGATAGTCAGTTCATATTGAACGCCGCCTTGTGCATAATGATCATTTTTGTAACTTCAAGACCACAATTTGAAAGGGGCTGTAATGCACGTAGCGTTCCTTTGACATATACGCAGAAATGGCGAAAATGTTGTCAAGAAATGGTGGGAGGATAGCAAAGACGTCAGATCGGGGACCATATACTAGACATTAGACGAATAACTCGTTTGCTTCAGGGATCATTTTGGTTCGTTATGGCTAGTGGTAATACTCAACATTTTGAGAATGTACGTAATTATTGCGTTTCGGCGGTAGCCGCCGAGGAATCGTGAAGTAAGTCGCAGTCGAAACCAGGAAACAAGTAAACTTTTATTAGGAAGCATGATATATACAGAATTTTTTTAGACAATACAAATTTTTTAATAAAAATCCTGACAGTAAGACTCTAGTCATTTTCGAACACGCGCTCCACGTCGAGGCGGAAAAACTTAGCCGTAGTTAAAATGACTCTGTTGGTACTAATTAACAAAAGTTCGTTAATTAACTCTTTTAATTATTGACTTGAGGGCAGGTGTTTATATTAGAAACTGGTACTGCGTGTCAATTTATGGCACACCCATTTTTTTTAGAAATCACGAAATTTGCACGTAGTTTGAGATATTCATGATCGAATTTCAAGGGCGAAATCGAAACTGATCGTGCCCGGCGCTCACAAAGCGCGGTGGAACACTGGGACGACACGTAACAGTGAAGTGACGAAATTCGAATGAAGGCGCGCAGAAGCAGAATATGGCCAGAAAAATTGGCAAGCATTCTGAAATACACAAGTAGACAGCCTAATGTTCGTGTGCGATGGGTGGTACGTATGTGTTTCTTTCTTAAACTATAAAGAAGCACGAATAACTATTTCGCGTGTCTGCAAGAAGCAGCTGCTGAGTTTTATGCTTCCCAGACAAAGAGAAGGTGGATACTGTGTTTTTTTTTGTGCACAGTTCGAAAGAAACGATTAAGCACCGAACACTACGCGCGAAAATAGGGCGATGCGCGGGCACAAGTGAGATGACTTGCAGCTTTTCACGAAAATATAAGGCCGCGGCGCACCTTCATTCGAATATCGTCGAGCCTTTGTTACGGGTAGTTCTGGTCTGACGTAGCACAACCGTCGCGCTTCGTGCGCGGTTCGCGCGATCAGTTTTCGAGTTCGCCCTTGACACTCAATAAAGAATATCTCGAACTACGTGCATCTTTTGTGATTTGTAAAAAAAAAAAATGGGTATGCCATAAATTAGTACGCACTACAACATTGTAATACAAACACCTGCCCTCAGGTCAGTAATTGAAAAGTGAATTAACGAGGTTTTTGTTAATTATTGGCAACATTGTCATTTTAACTGCGGCAAAGTCAAATAGAAAGCAAACTGAATACTACAGTATTAACTTTGCATGCCGTCCTCGCCCAGCGCTAACGGGAGAACGTCCGCGTTTCTCGCGTACGCTGGCCGGCTCCTTACAGCCGCAGAGACAACTGGTTCGCAGCGGTGTTAGAGGGGTAACGCAACGCGAAGGAACCAAGGCTACTTACACTGCCGCGTACTAGGTGTAACGACCGTCGTGAGCAATGTAGCGTTTGTGAGCAACGCTTGCGCCAAAGGAGACATTGGCGGCGTCACGCGTTCGACGCCAGTGATCCCTCTTATAAGCAGGCGAGAGCTCACATAGGGAAGGAAAGGAGAAAGGGCGATTTCAGCTCTCTAATTACTGTTTGTACTAGTTTGTACAAATTATATAACTGCAATTTTAATTAATGCCATATCTATGGTACACTATATCATATACAACCCTTATATTGACGATTTCCATCTTTATTATATATATGAGTACATACGTAACGTTTATTACTTTGTTATAAAGCGGATAGACAATTCGTCATTTCGACTCCGTCACCATAATTACCGTTAGACAAGCACCACAGCTGATTCTAGGCAACGACTATCTATTTTTAAGAAGATCATCGGACAACTCGCACGGGATCTAAACAGGGTGGATCTGGAATATAGCAAAAAGTGTCACTCGGTGCTGGTGCCACTAAAGAAGTGGCTGCTAAGGGTATACATATCTTCAGCAGCATACTTAAATGCAGTTACATCGGCCAGTTGGGCAATGTATGTGGGCCGGTGGTTCCAGTCATTCGAGGTATTGGGAATAAAGTATTCGTAAAATAATTTTGTATGTGATAAAGCAGCGTGTACTTTGTGTGACGGCCCAATCTGTTTGATAGGTAGGGTGGTTTGGAAAGGACCATGTTCTAATTTGAGGATTGGTGACAGATTTTATGAGAAATACCACCAAGAAGTGGCATTTTCCTGCGTGAACAAGATGTGGAAGGCCTAAATCGGTTTTCATGGTTGGTACAGCAAATGTGCGTGCACAGTCTGAAATGACTAAACGCGATTCTGGACAGATTCCAATGTACGAGCAAGAGCGTTAGTGCCGGGATACTATACAGAGCTGTCATACTCGAGCTTCGAATGAACAAGATACTTGTACCATGAAGGATATTCTAAAACACTGCGGCTAATAAAATATTCAGGTACATTATTAGAACTGACTTATGGGAAACTCGCAATAGGGTTACATTAAATAGTAATTATTGTGGTTATACATCTGAACAATCACGATATCAATGCGTTATAATTGTCAACGTTTATCTGAGTGCTCCATCTAGTGTACCACCAAGAAACTTCGTTTAGGTCTCGTAACAGAAGAATGCTGCCAGTTAGAGCGGAAAGATTTCTATAAATAACGCAGTAGTCATCTGGAAATCATTTAATTGATGATAGTATAGTATTAGGCAGGCCATTTATGTGAATAGGGGAAGAAGAGAGCTCAAACCTGTGCCCTGAGGCACATAAGAAGTAGAAGTCTACGACAAATGGCAACTCTTAATGGTAAGAAACTGCATTCGGTAAGCGAGAAGGTCGAAAAATATGTAATCGATTATTAGAATCTGTGGGGTAATGCTGAAAAAAAGGTCATGCGTAAAAGAAACCAATGAGTTTCACAAAAAAAAGCATGCATACGCGAACCTTGTTTATTACGATGATAGAACGAAAAAATTCCACCAGATCCCACGCATGGCGGGAATCGGTTTCGTTCAAAGCACTCAGCTGGTTGCGGTCTATGCGGCATCTCTCTGGCTTTGCGCGAAGTGTTACGATGTGTATCGACGCCTTATGTAAATGAGGAGTGGTGTGCATATCGTGAGCTTGCCACGTACGCAGACAACACTAATGTCTGATGGGAGCTCATTGTCTAACGTAACGCCGGCACTCACGTTACAGCGCACAGGTAACTTTCATGGTAAGCAAATGTAAGCAACGTTTGACGATGACGACGTTGTTAACGAAGTGTCAGCAACGTGACCTACGATTGCTTCAGCCGGGTTCGTCCCCAGCGCTCGAGCGCTTTTACTTGGGCCCAGAACATACGATGCGTGGGGCGATGTTATTGCTTTGAACTCATTACGGAACATGACAGCGACGGCAATAACCCACCCAGATTGTCCATATAAATTCGCAACAAGAAACACATCTGGCCTATTTCTGCAACTTCGCATGTGATGGGCTCATTTCTGGCCCTATTCTCTTTTGTGCCTTATTCCCCAGGTTCCACTGGGAACGTTTGAGCATGTAAGCTTACATGCGTGTAAATATATAAACTGTGATGACAATGACAATTTGAAACACTACATATATGCATTTCTCATGTTGCGCTAACATAATCCAGCTGAATCCCAAACATGCATAGACATAGACGAAAAAAAAATCACGGTTGATTCCCCGGTCATAGGAATCGGTATAACACGAAAGAGGAACGTGTCTCTACGAAAGCAGTTAAATGTCCCATTATACAATGATACATGAGGAGCTTGCACAAGTGCTCCTGCCGTTCGGCGGCTATAGCACAGTTTGATTGGACGCACCTACGTTGACAACTGGTGGCACATCTCCATCCCAACGACTAACGCCAATGATCAAGATTGAACCCTTTGAGGTAGCTGAAGTGAACATGAACCCGGACGCAGCGTTATGGCGAATCCCGCGCTAAGATGGCAGCATCAAGCACATAATAACTAGTGCTCGATATGCGCGTATGGAAATCGTCATCATTTGAGAATAGAAACTGAAGGTGCGCTCGCTGCAGTAATTGGTTCACCTACACTTCTGCTCATGGATACGCTGCCACGCAGCGGTTCAGGAACACGAGAAGCAGAGATGGTTGAAGGCGCGATGAGGTCCCGCTGCCCGCTGGCGTGTCTTACTGCGACAAAGCACTCACTCAAACTGTATTGAAAGGAAATGAAGGGGCAATATGGGAGCCAGGCTGCATCCTTTCTGGACCTAAATAAAGCTAACTCAGCGTCAGCCTCATCCAGTCTCCGCGGCGTTGAGTAGGGCGCCTCGTTGGCAGCGTTGAAGGAAGTATAACTTATAAGGGTACTTGCTTGGGCAAGTTGGTATATAATCATTGTTACTTATTGCGCACCACTTTCAAGACGAAGACTGAACCACACGAACACAAGCGCAAGGAAGGAAGGAGGAAGGAAGGAAGGAAGGTTGAAGGAAGGAGCGCTGGTATCGAGGCGCCCTAGAGCTGAGACTACCGAAGCACGTCCTGTCGGCACTCGTTAGTGTCATGATGCGGTACTTCACTTCACCTCTCTTAGACGGCGACACCGCCCCACGCCAACAAGGCCACTGTGAAAGGGGGAAGATGTGAAATATATAAGGTGCGTTTGTTAAAGCCTCATGCGTGAGCGTCGGTGTCCAGAGGATCAAGCGCCCCACTCCCAACGTCCCGGACCGAGAGGTCGTGGGCTTGACTCCCACGTCATCCAAATAAAGGAATTTTTTCCTTGTTGTTTTTCTTGTCATCTGTTCGTGTGCATTTTGTGAACGGAAATGGGTTGGGGCGGTGGTGGAATGAGACGCTTTTGCATTTGTTAGGATTAGGTTCATAGTCCATTCTTGTATGTACTTAAGGTTATTTGGACAGTGGTTTGATCAGAGACCAGCAAACTGCCTTCTGTAGGTGACTAGAGTGCACTTCATTGGGGAAGACAAAGTCGAAGGGGTTAGCTGAAAATTCTTCAAATGAATTTAAAACTGTAGGACGTATATTTAAAGATATAAGGTTCATAGCAGTCGCTCATGGTTACCCTGTCGAAAAGCTTAGAGAAACACGAAAATATTTCGTCACTCTGCAGGTTAATATCAACACATGAGTGCAAATACTGGGAAGGAAAGAGGGCTAGATGGGTTTCGGAAAAGCAACCCCTACGGAACCCACGCTGTGCTGGATGGAAGAAGTTATTGTAGTCCAGAAAATGAATGATTTTGGAGCAGATGACGTGTTCCACAATTTTACAGGGGTACGCTTGCTAAAGAAGTGAGTCGATACTTTAGAGATTAACAGCGCATCCCATGTTTGCGCTGTTAATCACTCCTTTGCAACTTGCAAAAAGTTGCAATGTAATAGCTCGGTGAATACATTGCTGAACACCATACAGACATCAACAATGGTAAAAATTACCCGTCCCGTATGCAGGCGAAAGCTATCATTTTCTTCTCGGTATTGATACCCCCCCCTTCCGAAAGCCTTGCGGCACCCAACGTGGTTTTTTAGTGCCTCACGGATCTGCTCACCAAAGAAGAAACGATGTCATGATATGACCTCATCATGTGAAGCCAACTTATGCAGCGTCGTAGTGGCGTCATGATGACGTCATACCTTCTGCCAACCTTTAACGTCATGATGACGTCATAAGGTGACGCCATCGTGTGATGATTTTTTGCATAACCATTTTTAAATCCGACGGTGATCTCTCGCACTTGATGAGGCATCAAAAGCTTTCGCCTTAATAATCATCGATGTGTCAAGGTGGTCACACCCCTGATGCTGTTATCGCCCTCAGACATGCCTCGCGAACAGAACATTGAAAAAAAAATGCGGCAGATCCCGCGCGTTGTGGGAATCGGTCTCATGCGAAGCAGTCGGGAGTACTCCTATGCTGTATTTTATGGATTTGAGCCAAGCGTTACAAGGTGGACCGACGTCTTTTTGTAAGTGCAGTAGCTGTGTGCACATCGTGGACTTACCAGGCACGTCGACAACACTGGCGTTTAAATGGTAATTTATGGTGCGACGTAAGCCAGCCCTGGCGTTAGAGTACATACGTTAGTATATCGAAAACTAAGCAGATATTATTGTGCCATCATGTGAATATCACACGCAACTTTGGTTAATGTATTCTCTGGGGTTGAGCAATGCTTCAATATAGCTGCTCAATCATAGGAATGAATATGCAATGCGTATTACACTGTTATGAAAGCGGAGCCGGACACTGAAACGACAAACGTTAATCTGATATGACGCCTGTATCGTACGACTACATAGGTAGTGTTTTTTGCTTCTTGTAAATTAGATAGCTAGCACCACAACTCAATTGACGGTGCACCGACAGTACGCGTGCATAGGCTGTTTTTCCAAATCAGTCTATAGACCTGGCGTGGCTCCGTGGTAGAATACCGGACTGCCCGCAGAATGCTTGGGTTCGATTCCTGCTGGGATCCTATTATTTATACTTCTATTCTTCGAGTCAACGTGGCGATGTCAGTTTTTCTTAACGCTCTCGCATTTAAATTACCAGTGTTGTTCTAGCCGTTCCTGGGAAAGATAAACTGTGAATCTCTTGCAGCACATACCCGCCTTCTGTACACTGGTGTGTGCCACCACGTCTAGAGGAAATGGTTCGACGACGTAGGCGGAAAGCAGTTCGCATTATTCATATCATGACCCGAAAGTCATATTCGTCAGATTCTCTTATTCTTCCATGCGGATTTTGGTCTGACCAAGTTAAGGAGGCATCATGAGAGCACCCAGACGTAGGGCGGCTGGACAAGTAGATAGCTAGAT